>NC_084794.1:130162357-130312357 GCF_963169125.1 Humulus lupulus
TCTTTTAATTAAACTATTCTTAAAAAAATACTTAAATCCTTAATAAACATGCTTGTGACAAGTGTCACGTTCTTAATTATTCTATCTAAACCTTAGGTTATAATAAATAATATTCTTAGGACCAGCTATATTAATCAAACCTTATGTTAAAATTAATATTTCTAAACCATAGGTTAAACTTATAAAATTCATAACTATTTCTACGAGTTTCTAACTAAATCCTAACTTTGACCAATATCCACGAAAACTAAAATTCTACAGCTACTACTACTACTACTGCTGCTACTATCTAGCTAAGTAAAATTCTGGGACGCTACAATTCTCCCCTACTTAAAAGAATTTTGTCCTCGAAATTTTCTTACCAAACATCTCAGAATACCGTTCCCTTATATATTCCTCCAATTCCTATGTGGCCTCTCTTTCTCTGCTATTGCTCCACAAGATTTTAACCATAAGGACACTTTTGGACCTTAACTCCTTAGTTCCCCATTCTAGAACGCGTACTGGCCATTCTTCATAACTGAAATCTTGTTTTAACTTTAGAGCCTCGTAATCGAGCACATGGGATGGATCTGATATATATTTTCTTAACATCGATACATGAAAAACGTTATACATTTAAGCTAATGATGGCGGTAAAGCCAACCGATATGCTACATGCCCTACTTTGTCCAATATCTCAAAAGGGCCTATAAACCTCGGGCTTAACTTTCCATTCTTCCCAAAATGCATAATCCTCTTCATCGGAGAAACTTTGAGAAAGACTTGATCGCCTACTGAAAACTCAACATTTCGTCTCTTAGCGTCGGCATAGCTCTTCTGGCGACTTTGAGCGGCAATCATTCGTTGTCTTATCTTTTCAACTGCCTCAGTTGCTTTTCTTACAGCCTCAGGTCCTAAATATCATCTTTCACCGACCTCATCCCAATGAAGTGGTGATTGGCATTTCTGTCCATATAGCATCTCATAAGGTGCCATGCCTATCGTTGCCTGATAACTATTGTTATAAGAGAATTCTATCAATGGAAGATACTTGCTCCATGATCTGGAGAAGTCTAATGCACATGCCCTCAGCATATCTTCTAATATTTGTATGGTACGTTATGACTGACCATCAGTTTAAGGGTGAAATGCCATACTTAGTTTTAACTTAGTGCCCATTGCACGCTGTAGATCTTCCCAGAACTTTGATGTGAAAACTGATCCTCTATCGGAAACTATCATCTTTGGAACTCCATATAGTCTCACTATCTCCACCACGTAAAGCTCTGCGTACTGCTTAGCGTTATAAACTGTTCTTACTGGCAAGAAGTGAGCATATTTCATGAGTCTATCTACTATCACCTAAACAGAGTCATGCTACTTGGTGGTCCTTGGTAATCCCATCATGAAGTCCATCGCTATATCTTGCCATTTCCATTCGGGAATCTCCAATGGTTGCAAAGTTCCAGCGAGTCTCTGATGTTCGGCCTTAACTTGTTGGCATGTAAGGCATTTTGCTACAAATTATGCTATGTCTTTCTTCATCCCCGACCACCAGTACATTGTCTTGACATCGTTGTACATCTTGGTCGATCCCGGGTGAAGTGAATACGGAGTAGTGTGTGCTTCTTTCATAATACTTTCCCTTAATTCACCACTTTTGGGCACACATACTCGATTTCTATATCGTAACATACCTTCATTTATTAAGGAGAAATCAGCATTCTCTGAGCTTTGTAATGCTGCCTTCATCTTAAGAAGAAACTTGTCCTCTTGTTGTTTCTCCTTTATTTCCTCCATTAGAGTTAACTTGATTGTGAGGTCAGCTAGTTATCCAGTTATTAACTCAATTCCGGACCTCTTAATATAATCTTGTAAGTGTTGAGCTATCCCCTTAAGTGTTGACAAGCTCCCGTAACTCCGCCTACTAAGTGCGTCTGCCACGACGTTAGCCTTTCCCGGTTGATACAAGATCGCACAATCATAGTCCTTTACTACTCCAGCCACCTCTGTTGCCTCATATTGAGCTCCTTTTGCGTAAAGAAGTACTTTAGACTTTTGTGGTCCATATAGATTTTGCACTTTTCTCCGTACAGATAGTGCCTCCAAATCTTTAGAGCGAAAACCACCGCTGCTAATTCTAAGTCATGGGTCGGGTATCGATGCTTATACTCCTTTAGCTGTCTCAAGGAATATGCGACTACTTTTTCTTCTTGCATCAAAACGCATCCAAGTCCCTGCTTTGACGCGTCGCAATATACTACAAACTTGCCCTTATCGTTTCAGACGCATAAAACTTGGGCTGATATAAGCTTGCCCTTTAACGTTTGGAAGCTTTCTTCGCACTTCTCCGTCCATACAAATTTATGTTGCTTTCGCGTCAAATTTTTTAAGGGTGTAGCTATTCTGGAGAACCCTTCAACAAATCGTCTATAGTATCCTGCCAATACCAGAAAACTTCTCACCTCCGTGGCACTCTTGGGTTTGGACCAGTCCTTCACTGCTTCAATCTTGGCTGGATCTACTTCTATGCCATTTTTAGACACAATGTGTCCTAGAAATGCCACCTTTTCTAGCCAGAATTTACATTTCTTAAACTTGGCATATAATTGATGACTTTTGAGTCGCCCCAACGTTAGTCGCATGTGCTCTTCATGCTCTGCTTTCATCCTTGAATAGATCAATATGTCATCTATAAACACCACAACGAACTTATCCATGTAGTCCTTAAATACTCTGTACATAAGATCCATGAACGCTACTTGTGCGTTTGTTAAGCCAAAAGACATCTCCAGAAATTCGTAGTGTCCATATCTGGTCTGAAAAGTCGTCTTTGGGATATCTTCTTCTCGTACTCTTAGCTGATGATACCTCAACCATAAATCTATCTTCGAAAATACCATAGATCATTGTAGTTGATCGAAAAGATCGTCTATTCAAGGCAAAGGGTATTTTTTCTTGATCGTCACTTTATTTAGTTCTCGATAGTCTATGCACATCCTCATACTCCCATCCTTCTTTTTTGACAAAAAGCACTAGTGCTCCCCAAGGCAAATAACTCGGTCGGATGAAACCCTTGTCTAAAAGCTCTTGTAGTTGCATCTTTAACTCCTTTAACTCGGTAGGCGCCATTCTATAGGGAGATTTTGATATTGGTGCCATCTCAGGTGCCAATTCTATTTCAAACTTGATTTCCCTATTCGGAGGTAATCCCGGTAGATCTTCTGGAAACACCTCGGGAAATTGGCATACAATATGTACACACTTTGGTTCAAGCTGCGTTTCTCGTGACTTGTCCACCACATTGGCTAGAAACGCTTGGCAACCGCTATTGATTAATCGTTGAGCTTTGAGAGCTGAGATTATCGGTATGCGAGTTCAAGAAACTTCTCCTTTGAAGGTGAACTATTCTCCGCCTTATGTTTGAAAGTTGATTGTCTTACCCTTACAGTCTATCGTTGCCCCATGTTTGGCTAACTAATCCATGCCTAAAATTACATCATAATCTTTAAGTTCTAACTCGATCAAATCTACTAGTAAGTCTCTTCCTTCGATTCTAACTACAACGCTACGCACCCCTTTACTAGATAGCATTCTTTCCCTCGAGGGTAACTCCGTGACAAACTTATCTCTAAAAAGTTCGCATGGTCTATCTATGCTATCAATCATATTCATAGAGACAAAAGAATGTGTAGCTCCCGAATCGAATAAAACATTGCATAGTTTACTAGAGATAGTGACCTGACCTGTTACCACTGTATTACTAGTTTCTGCTTCGCCTCTAGTAAGAGAAAAAAATCTGGCTGGCACAAGCTTGTCATCTTTCTTTTGATCTTTCATCTTTGGACAACCCTTTTTAACGTGTCCTTCTTCTCCACAATTGAAACAACCTTTCATTCTCCCGAATGTTTCCTCTTGCAGATAGGGCACTGGGGATATTCCACATAGGGTTTCTTCTTCTCGTTACCTTCTGATACACTCTTGTTCTTCTTGTCAGATTTTTTATTTTGACCACTGCCATGCTTCGTTTGTGGTCGTTATGATCATTGTTATTCTTTTTGGCGTCCCTTTTGGCCGCATCTTCCTTCCAGATCCTTTCTTCAGCCTGCTCAGCTTCCAAGCCTACCTCTAATGTTTCCGCATAAGTGGTTATTCCCTTAATCAAATTTACATCACGGACTATCATAGGTTTTAGTCCCTTCACAAATATTTGAATTCTTAGCATCTCAATGGGTACCATGTCCGTCGCGAACTTAGCCAGCCTATCACACTTCCTGGCATACTCTGTCACAGTCGAATTCCCTTGAGTAAGCACAATGAATCCGTCCACCCTTGTGGCTAGAATCGCAGGATTGTAGTACTTCTTGTTGAACACTTGGGTAAACTAATCCCAGTCATAATGTTCTCATCTCTAGTCTGCTTCACTATATCCCACCAGATGTGGGCATCTTTCTTTAGCAAGCTTGAAGCGCAAGAGACTCGATCTTTGTTTCCCAACCGCATGGGTTCTAGTATGGACTCCACCGATCGAAGCCATTCTTTGGCTTCTATTGGGTCAGACCCGCCATCGAAGTTTGGTGGTTGCTGCTTTCTACAGCGTTCATACACTGCCTCGTAGCGAGGTTCTGCCAACTGTAGTAATTGTGCTAGAGGAATGACTTGTTGTGCCACTTGTTGTTGTTGCCCTGAGTTTATTTGGAACTCTTCTTCCCTTCTCCTTAGCTCTTCCCTAAGATGGGCATTTTCTCTTTCAAAATTTTCTCGAGTAGCAGCAGCTACCGATTCTTCCACTACATTGGGTGCTTCTGGCACTCCTGGGGCTGCTGGGATTTCTTCATGTATCAGGGTAGCGGCTACTCCTCTTCCTCGCCCCCTTCCTCGGCCTCGGCCTCTTCCCTGGCCATTTAGTCTTTCAGATCTTCTTGGTCCCTGCTCCATGTGTCTTTTCTATTTCCCCAAAAGAGAAAAGTTGAAAAACTAAGACAAATAAAACAAGTAGAGGTTACAACTTAGCCTATCGTACTACTGTCTATTAGGTCCATCTATCTATCAAAACTACCATATTATAATTAAGTCCAACTCAGGTAAATGGGTCTTAACAATTGAATCTTACATAGAGGAGGGTTGGGTTCAGTATATCGTACCCACTACTAAGGCCCCCTAACTTCCACTAGGACCCAAAAGGCAGGAATTTAAACCCTTGCTTTATTAATTGTTATTCGTTTTAATTAGATCTAATCTAATAATGCAAAGCAAATGGGTCTTCACAAATGGGCTAACCCATAAGAGAGGAATTTAAACTTTACACTTTTAATTGAATCCAAAACTCTTAACATTTACTACACAATGAAACAATAATAAAAGCAAATACATGTTTTATAATTTTTTTTTACAAACTAATAAAAAAAAAATTCTAAAACATCATAAAAAAAAAAATTAATGATGTGCTCTTAGATACGTCTAATCCTCCACACCAGATCCATTATCATACTCAAGGTCTGATATTCTTCTTATAGCTTTAACCTTTCTAACCACACTTGAGTCCAATGGGCTAATTTATGAAAATAACAAAAGAAAGACATTACAAACATATTTTGAAAACAATGTGTATACTGACTTGGTAATGAGTAGGTCCTTTGTAGCTATCGTGTGTATTTCGTGGGAAAGTGTAGGACCAATATAGCCGTGGGCTCTGATACCACCTATAACACCCTAATTTCTCATAAATTATCGAGAACACAACGTTAGGTCATAAGCATAAATATTGCTCTTTTATTTAATAAAAACTTGAAAAATAAATGCATGGGTCCATTGTTTTACAAAAAATAAAATAATTGTCTTTAACATAAAAAAAAAATGAGCAACATTTAAATAAAATTTAAAATAAACATTTTAATAAAAATAGGCCCGCTTGATCTTCCTCGACTATATGGTTCCCACGAGTACATCACAAAGCTCTTAGGTCCCCCTTGCCACCAGTCTTTCTATCCTTAATTTCCTGAAATAACATCATCATACCAAAACTTATTTACACTAATCACACAACAATAAACCCTAGGTCATATCATAACCTAAATCATATCATAATCATAATCTAAGTCATAGCCATAAATCATAAGTCATAGATCATAAATCATAGGTCATAAGTCATAATCATAACTATAGGTCATAATAACAAGTCAGATATAATAAAAAGATAAATGTTTATACAGGGGTAGCAATTAAGCCCCGGACATAAGTTCGTCATATACTAGACATCACTTAGGTCCGTCATAAAGTTTGGCAACCGAGCCTACCGGACACAGTCCGTCATACATCATTGGACACCTTAGGTCCAGACACACTTACCCATTGATTGTACCTGAAATGTTAGGTCATACAATCATAAACTAGGTCATAATACTAAACTACCTAATTTTCCTTACAAAAAACCAGAATATTGGAGACAAGAGTGGGATTGGAACTCCTAAAACCAAACATAAAGAAACCAAAAGTTTCCTAAAGAAAAATAAGATGAAGAGAAGATCTAAACCATCGGGATAAGAACTTATTGAAAACCTTAAGTTTCAAAGAAATTGAACACCTAACCAAAAGTCACTATCACAAGTTAGGATTTGAAGAAAAATGAAAAGAATAAGACTAATGGAAATGGACTAAACCTGAAGATAATGAATACCTTGGATAGCTTAAATCCTCGATCTATACCTCGAACACCGAAATCACACAAAAACCTACTTCCCAAGTGTTTAGAAAAGCTTTATATTTGAAAGCTTTAACCCCAAAACCCTAGTGTTTCTCTCTAGAACAAACTTAGCAGCTTGGAGGCTCTGAACTGTGCTTGAAGATGAAGAAATTTTTTTGAGTGAAGGGTCCTATTTATAGAGTTCAAGGAGTGAAACTAACTCCCATTTAAATGAATAAATAAATGATTAAAATTTGAATTATCTGTTCAACAGATGTCCAGAACTCGGTCAAAAACGTTCAGGAACAAGTCAAGGTTGTTGAGGGCTATTTCTAGATCAGAATTATATGAAAATTCAAATATGGCCACTGGAGCTGATATAACGCCTAGGGTAGGCGATATATCGCCCCTACCATGATTCCAAGGGTTCGTGGTTTCGTTCGTACGAAGTCGACATGTTTTCCGTAGCAATCATAGGTGACCTATCGGCCCCTAAAGCTGCGATATATATCGGCATACGATGATATTTCAAACACGTTTTTGCACACTTTCAGCATACTTGAATTTTTTTAAACCATTTTGACTGAGTAAAACGTGATCCTAACAGATGATGGAAGTATCTAGTGCTTCTAGATCTTTCTTTTAATTAAACTATTAATCAAAAATACTTAAATCCTTAATAAACATGCTTGTGACAAGTGTCACGTTCTTAATTATTCTATCTAAACCTTAGGTTATAATAAATAATATTCTTAGGACCAGCTATATCAATCAAACCTTATGTTAAAATTAATATCTCTAAACCATAGGTTAAACTTATAAAATTCATAACTATTTCTATGAGTTTCTAACTAAATCCCGACTTTGACCAATATCCACGAAAACTAAAATTCTACAGCTACTACTACTACTACTGCTACTATCTAGCTAAGTAAAATTATGGGACGCTACAGTTTAGTTGTTTTCATTGTCATTTTTTTTTAATTTTTTAGTTTGTTTTTAGGTTGTCATATGCATGGTTATGTTGAAAGTTGTCTGTCAATGACAAAACTTCTGATTGAGATAAGAATATGTCTAGGAACATGATGAATTGTGTGCTTAAATCTTGTGTGGTTGTTACTTAAGCTTGATCGTCGATTTTTAAACATAATATGTGTACAATTCCATTTACCTTTTCACTAGTATTTGGAGATATTTATGCATACTAATATATAGTCTCGACCACTCTAGAAATCATTGATTAATTGTTTGAGGTGAAATAATAAGTACACATGATTAGGAAGATGATTAAGGCATGTTCTTTGGATCGTTTGAGCCTTTCATGCTTACCTATGATATCTAATTCCCCAGTATGCCATTTTTGTGCTATAATGACTAATATTTTATTCTATGAAACCAATATCTAAACCTCTACAACTTGAAAATTTTATCTCTTCTTGTGACCCATTCACCATAGTTTTAAATGAATGTTTGATTTTGTGGGTTTATGTATTGTAAGAAGGGAAAGTTTGATATACTATTTCTCCCAATGAAGTTGAATCAAAAGAAGAAGAAAAAAGAAGAGAAAAAAAATTATGTATTGAAAAAAAAGTTTGGCAAAAGTATAAGTGTCGGAGAAATAGTATGATTGATGTGAAAAGTAAAAAAAAGGGAAGGATATGTATTTTCTTGAATTGTATGAGAATTTTGTGGAAGATCAAAAGAATATAATGAATATAGACTATGGTGTGATTTAAGCTTAAATATTCTTTATTTATCTACCTATAACCTTACCCTTGCATTACAAGCTTTTAATGAACTTTTGATTCTTGATTATGTGTGTTTATATTAGTGGAGAATAATCGGTTAATGTCTATGGAGTTGATGCTTTTCATGAAAATATTTACTATACTAGAGACTTTAAAACATACTTTGGCATGTATAAATTGAATCGAATGTTTGTGTTTTGGTAAGTTTTATTGTGCATAATCATAAAGAGATCAAGTTTAAGTGGCGATTGGGCATTGAGTTGAAATTCTGAGGAATGTGGAATTCGAATTTTTCCTATGATTTATTTATTTGATCAATTTTTGAGACAACTAGCATTTTCGACAAAACCATTGCTTATGTGTTTAGTTTTTATTTTGTTTGCTCGAGGACAAGCAAATGTCAAGTGTGGGAGAATTTGATAAGTATCGAATTTGTCTATTTTAAATTAATTATTCTTCTATGATTATGTACTTGATTATTTATTTATTTATATATGTTTAAGACATATATTTTGTGTTTTTAGGATTTTCAAGACATTTGGATGAAAAACAATGAATTTGTGATGTTTTACAAGCAATGGTTAAGCTCAAAATTACAAGTCTAAAAATTCACACTTGATTTTTATAATTTTCCAATGCTCTTTTGATAATCTTTCAAGAAATACAAGTTTTGGATAGCTTTCCATAGCTTTATAAATCGTCTAATTCTGAGTTATATCGAGGAAGTTATGGTTAAAATACCGTCAATGGCTGTAGCTAAAGAAAAACAAAAAAATAGAAAGAAAGAAAAAATGCTATGGCCGTGGCCAACCACATCCCAGGCCGTGGCCACACCAATAGAGCCCAGCGACTGTGGCCAAAAATGTCCCAGGCCACGGTCAGAGCTCGATTTTCTGGAAAATGCATGTTCCAGTGGTCGCGGCCGACGATCATTTTTTTCTTTAATTTTTTAATTTTAAATGTATTTTTGAAAGGACTATTAAAGGAGTTAGGGCTAACTTTAATAATAACTTTGGATTGCAAATTTTAGAGGCTAGAGCAACAGAGGAGGAGAAAAGACATCATCATCTACATTCTTCAATCTAGTTTTTATTTTCTTTTTTCTCAAAACTCCTTTATTTTTATTGAATATTTATGTTTGTGAATATGAGTGTGATTGCGGAGTATTTTTATTTGTAGTTGAGGGTTATTTCAAAACCCTAGACATGAGATCTTGAATACATTGATGAATTTTATTCCTTCTATTCCCTTATATTTAATTGCTTCTATTTTTCCATTTGAATGCTATGATTCTTGTAAAATCTTGTTTAGATGGCCACTAATTAGAGTTTTGCATTGTTCTACTATCATCTTAGGAATGCTATTCACCTAATAATTTAGGATTCTAAGCAGAGTGATAAATTACAATTAAGTATTGTGACAGGTATTTTAATTGTGATGAAGAATATAACTTAGGTTAAATGAATTGCATGTTTAATGAATTGTTGCCTAGATTAACTTGTTTCCATTGAATGTAATGCTTTTACTGGGTTAAATAAATCGCATGCTTAATGGATTTATTGCTTGGTAAAAATGATTAATTAAGAGCGCTTAGCTTTAATTAATTATAATAGGGAAACTGGTATAATTGACTACTTAAGTATTATCTGCAGGGTTAATAGTTTAAATGGGAATATTATTCATCATTATTGATAGATTGATTTTTGAAGGTGGAGAATAATTCTTAACTGTTTCATTGAAATCTTATTATCCATTGTTCTTTGTTTATTACTTTATTTTATGTTATTAAATCTTGAAACAAACACCCCTATTTAATTCTTGTTTTTATTTTGAATGATAAATTGAATAATAGTCATCTTGGGTTCGACCTTTACTGCCACTTTACTAATAATTTTGCGAGTAATAAGGAATGAATATAATTAAATTTTATACGGCATACGACACCCATCAATAGCTGCTTGCATGGATTACGAGATATGGCAAATGGACGTTAAGATAACATTTCTGAATGGCTATCTTGACGAAACCATTTATATGTCTCAACCTGAAGGATTCAAAAGAAAAGGTCAATAGCAAAAGTTTTCCAAGCTTCTTAGGTCCATTTATGGACTCAAACATGCTTCAAGATCTTGGAATCTGAGATTTGATGACACAATCAAAACGTATGGTTTTGAACAAAACGTTGATGAACCTGGTGTCTATAAGAAAGTCAAAGATAATATTGTGGTCTTCTTAGTTCTTTACGTTGATGATATTCTCCTGATTGGAAATGACGTAGATACATTAACAAAAGTAAAGAAATGGCTAGCTGAGAAATTCCAAATGAAAGATTTGGGAGATGCAAACTATGTTCTGGGCATCCAAATCCTTCGGGATCGACATAACAAAGTTTTGGCCTTTCTCAAGCAAATTACATTGATAACGTGCTGGAACGTTTCCATATGAAAAATTCCAAGAAGGGTGATATGCCAGCCCATTGTGGAATTATCCTTTCTAACGAGCAATGTCCTAAGACACCTTAAGAAGAAGAGGATATGAGACAATATCCCAAGCCTCTGCAGTAGGCAGTTTGATGTACGCCATGTTGTGTACAAGACCTGACATTTATTATGCAGTAGGGATAATCAGTCGTTATCAATCTAATCTTAGATTGAGTCATTGGGTTCCAGTAAAGAATATTCTTAAGTATCTCAGGAAAATTAAAGAATATATGCTTGTATATTCAGGCGGTGACCTAAACCCCACTAGATACATTGATTCTGATATTCAATCAGACAGAGATAGTCGAAAATCGGCTTCTGTATCAGTGTTCACACTTGGTGGAGGAGTTGTAGTCTAGCGAAGTATCAAACAAACTAGTATTGCAAATTCTACCATGGAAGCCGAATACATAGCAACTTGTGAAGCAACTAGGAGGCTGTGTGGCTTAAAAAGTTCTATTCGGATCTGGAAGTTGTTCCAGACATGGATAAGCCACTGGTCATGTATTGTGACAACAGTGGGGCGGTAGCTAACTCAAAGGAACCGAGGAGTCACAAGAGGGGAAAGCATATCGAGAGGAAGTACCACTTGCTCAAGGGTATTGTTCACAGAGGAGATGTAGTTGTTATGAAAATAGCTTCAGAAAATAACCTTGCAAATCCTTTTACTAATACTTTAGCTACTAAGTCTTTTAAGGATCATGTTAGAAACATGGATTTGGGAGAGATGCCTCATTTGGTTTAGGGCAAGTGGGAGATTGTTGGGAATTGTGTCATTTAAAGCATATGTATTGAACAATGTTTTATGAAATAATTAATTAAAATGAATATTTGTATACATTGATTGTTTATTAATATTATTTGAATAATATTATATGAATATCATAAAATTCCTAAATTCGTTATTGCGACTGCAATCTTGAATTGATACGAGATGATTAAGATTGTAGGGAACGAATTTAAATAGTTTGCAGTAAAACAAAGTTATATGAAATATTTGGATTAAATACTGTAAGTACGGTTCACTAGTATTATGAATACATGTAATCTAGATCCAAATTACTCATGTAGTAAGACATCTTGCAGTAGGTACTTTGTATAAAGTGGTTATACATGAGCGAGACCCGACATGTTGTTAATACTTAACTAAATACTGTTTGTTTTATAAGTATTAATTAAACATATCAATAAGATGATTTGAGTTCTTTGATTCACTCGTTATGGTTTGTCAAAATGATTAGGCTGAAAACTTTTGTTTTGGGAACTCATTGATGTAAATGGATGGGGACATAATATACAGATATGGAATCTATGCATTTTCAAGAAGAACTGAATAATGGTTCTCTTAATGGTTAGCTTTTGGAACTAAAAGATTATTGAACTCAAATTCATAAATCAATTTATGAATTATCCTTCACTAGTAAAGTTAATGGTACTTAAGGAAACAAGATATAATTAAAGAGGTAAAACAGTATCTTATCCCTACTTTAATTATGAACCATTAATAGATGATTGAATTGTATGTTATGATTAAATCGATGGACACTTTTTATATTTAAAAAGTACTCAATAAATAAATGTCTATAATTACAAGAGTGTAGTCTCATATTTTTAGTGGAATAATATTGAGATTAATAAATTAAGGTTATTATATTAAAGTATTTTAATTAATAATTTAAAATTATTAGAGCTTGAAATTATAGGTCCATAGGTCCTCGATGTGGCTCTATCAACACTATTCAAGGTAAGAGTAGAAAGTGGAAAAAATCAGGGAAATTGTAACATCCCGTGTTTTGAACACCCGTTAGTAGCGGGTTGGAGCCGGTGAAGAATTATGTGGAATATTATTTTGATAAATGATATTATATGAATTTGTGAAGATTCGTGAATTTTTATAGACACTGTAATGATCCGGTAAATGATCTAGCTTTATGCAAAAAAATATTGGTCTCAGACTAAGGAATAAACCCTAGTGGGAGAAAAATCTCGGATTAATTAAAAAAGGAAATACTATGGTATAAAAATATTAATATTGTCTGGCAACTAAGACTTTATAGTCGAGCCAATAAGTTTAAGAAAAATTGATTGAGGTTTGAATTCCAATCAACCAGACTTAAGAATGAGAATTTCTTCCTTGGGCCTCTAAGGGCATTTTGGTTCATTTGTGAAAATTACCAAAATTATGTGATATGTGACACATTTATTTTTGGGTCACATTTAATTTAATTAAGTAAGCTTGAAGATATTTTAAAACTATAGGTTAAAAGTTAAGAGAAATTTAGAGCACAAAATTCCCAAATGGCCCTTGGATCACTTAAATGTAAGGTAAAATAAGCAAGGGCATAAAAGTAATTTCCAAGGGAAGAGAGAGAAAGAGAGGGGTGGGCAGCAAGGTATGTCCTAGGGATCTCAAGAGCTAGGACACATACCCCAAAGAGAATAGGAAGAGTCTTACCCATTCACAAGCTAAGGGGTTTAATCATTGTTTTGTTTTTTCTCAAAACACTTTTCTCTACTATTTTCCCCCAAAACCGAGGCACCCTCCTTCCCCTTCCCTTTTCATTTCTCTAACTCTGAAAAAAGAGAAAAAAAATCAGAGGCTCTCTCCTTCTCATTTCGTCCCTCTCCATTTCCCTCTCAAGGAAGGAGTCCTTTGCTAAGGTGCCAATCCTAAGCAAGACCAAGCTCAAGGTAAGTGAAATCCTCTCTTTTGATTCATTCTTCTCCTTCTCATTCAAACCTGAAACCCTAGGGTTCCTTGTGCATGCATGTGATCTTAAAATCCATGCATGGCCTTGTTCTTGTGTTCTAGGGTTCAAGAGTAGCCTTACTAGTCGGATCTCCAAGTTGAGCACCATCACCTACATGCATGCAAGCTTAGAAGGAAATTTTTGAAAGAGGTAAACCCTAGAGCAAACTCTTTTTTAGCATCCCTCTCCCTTTCTTTTTCTAGCTATATAATCTGATTCTTAATGTTTATGGGAAGGGATTTAAGTGTGTGATGTGTTGAGAAGTGGTCTGAAGCCCTAAGAGCTCAACCACCCAAAATGCTTGAACATAAAGAGGTAAAAATCTTGATTATTACAATAATATTTTAATGGCTTTAGCAAATCTGAACTTGATTGTTATTTTGTGAGATAAACTAGTCATTTGGGTTCTAATAAGGTTATTTAGTTGGTGGATGATGCATGCATGTGGTTTATGTGGTGTTTGGTAGCTTGGAATCCAAAGTTCCATAGGATTTATTGATGCATGCCTGTTGCCAAAATTTTACAGTGGCTTCCAAAGGGCCAAATCATAAAATGACCTAATTAATCAATGAAAGTTTATATAATGCGTTATTTGGAAAGAGAATATGATTTTAACATCTTGAACCACTAAAAACATTTTATATAACTCAAGTTATGAGCCTTTTGAGAATCTAGTGCAAGCTGGATTATGATTTGGTAGTTCTGACCATAAAACTTTTAACATTTAGTTGAATGGGTAAAAATTATTATTTTTGGCTTATATTTTTACTGAATGTTCTCTACATATTAAATATTAAGCCCATGAAACAGTTTCTAAAAATTCATTGTAGTTTCAGAGTTATGATTTTTCAAAGTTGGGGGCTCAAAACTGGAATTTTGCAAAAATTGGACAGTTTAAGTTAGGTTTTTTGTGAATGACTTTCACTGTGAAAGAGAACTCCGTTTGAGCTTAAATTTTGTTTGATTGTTTTTGTTATAGCAAGGTTTGCACCTGTAAACTTTTATGCCCAAAATGTAAGTGGTTTATAAATGGAAGCATTCCAAAGTTGGGACTTTGTCACAAAAAGGATAGTTTTCCAACACTTAGAAAATATTAGGATTTTATAACAAATTTCTACAAAACCTATTTATTCACAAATTTTGTTGCTAATGGACTTAAAATTGTTTTAACTTGATTAGAGAATGTTCCTTAAATTAATTAAAGAAAATTTTTCTTAAAAATAATTAATGGGTCCAATTGCCCACTTTTGAAAAATAAACACTAAAATATGATTTTCTTAAAAATAGATCAAATAATAATTCTAAAGGGTTATCACTTTTTAAAAGGAATTTTCTTTTAAGGTTTTCTTTTCAAAATAATTTAAGAAATTAAAAAGAATAAGAATTTTTATCTAATTCTCCCTAAGACAGGTACCTTGATGGTATTTTCTAATAAGAGGTAGAAAGGGGTATTTTCTTAACAAGATGAATTAATGACGTTTTTACAAAACTTGCAAGAACGCGTTGTAAACCTCGTTACTACTAGACTTAAGACTACACAGGCTCATTAATGATTACAAATACTCAAGGGTACGCTTTGGGGACTAAGATAACTAGGGACCCTATCTTTAAACTGGTTATGTAAACAAGTTTTCCCCGACGCTTAAGAATAAAAAATTCTAAACGCTAATGCATGAAAAAAATTAATTATTAGACTTTCAATGCCCAAATTATGAATGAACAATCTTAGATAATTGCCATAATTAATCTGAGTCACTGTGTGGTTTCACTACAATGTTATCTAAGTGGGAAGGTTCGCTTCTGGATAGAAGATTTCCACATGCAAGCGCTAAGGAATCCAAGTAAGACAACTTATGATTTGTTTGGCTACAACACGATCATGACTAGTTTAGATAACTAAGATATAAGCTAATAATTAGGACTAGTCTTAGAAGGTTTACTCAAAACCATGGTCCTAGAGGGTTTACATACTCATGACTTAGGTAAGCAATCTGGCTAGCTACCGTGACGACTATGAACTCCGGCTAGCACCATGAACTAAGTAAGAAACCAGTTCGCCACCGGTGACTATGTAACTAAGGTCAGTTGGCCACCGCAATATGTAAGAAGTTTGGTTTAACACCCGTGACATAAGAGTCCGGATAAACTCCGTGACACATAAGTAAGTTGATTCCTGAATCAAATCTCCATGACTAAGAAAGTATGTCGAATTCTTCTAGGAGTCTGGGTAACAGTTGTAACTAGTTTACAACCGTCGACATTATGGTAAGATATGTTAAGTTATGTTTGATTGTTCCTTTGAAACCCTAAGTATGTATGTTAAGAATAATGAGTAAGTAAGTATGTATGTTAAGATTAATGAGTATGTAAGAAAACTAAGTAAGAATGTTAAGAATGTTATGTATGTTACTAGTTAAGACTGTATGTATGCTCTAGGATCTTCTGTGTGCATGTGTATTTTAGGATATGAATTGTGGTTATGAGGCATGACCATAAGTTTTCCAGAATGTTCGCACATTCTTAAACTGTATGTCAGGGTTTCTGTTTCACCAGAATCCTATTCTTGGTTGGTTATCTGCCTAGTTACAGTTGGTTTAAGTTCTTGCATCGTTTATGTGGTTATGTTTGTTTAGTTGTTCTTACTAAGAGTTTCACTTACCTAGTTGTTTCGTGTTCTAGGTAAGCTCAAAGGCAAAGTGGATCAGTGAGCACTGGAGTTTATCTGTGAGGATGTACATGTGGACCGACCTTTTGGGAATTTTAAGTTTTGGGGGCTAGAACCCATATGATAATTAAGAATTTATTTTGGGCTTGTTGAGTGTTTTTAAATTATCACACTATAATTCACTTTTAAGTTTGCGCATACTTTCAAACTATTGTATGTTTAGAAAAGTTTTTTTTATATGGATTTTCAGTTACCTTATTTTTTTGCAAACGGTTATGTTTTTCCGCAAATTATGTTAAGAAATTTTACGGGAAGTTACAGTTTGTATTAGAGCACCGAGCTAAATTGGTTCTGTAGACAAACCCATATGTACATTCGCAATGACAGACTGGAACTCACTGTAAGTATTGTCTTTTCACATCTATTTCCTTGTTTTCTTTTATTTACCTCGATACTATAAATTGTAGGTTATGGCTGATATACCTGAGATAGGTGACCCTATGATAGGGAACCTACCCATGATCCCTACGTCTAGGATCGATTATTATAGACTCTTTAATGATGAGAATCCTCGACGCTTCGAGTACAATCAACGACGTCGGCATGTCATTTGGCAATGGACGCATTACATGACAAAATTCTTTAATATTGCCAACACACCTGAGCGACTGAGAGTGCGTTATGTCAGCACTTGTTTGAGAGGCTCAATACAGATATGGTTCCGTCATAGACGTAGGCGGTTGGTTCGCGAGATGTGGGATGAATTTTGTATGAATATTGAGCTAGCGTTTGGGCCATGGATTGGCCTATCTCCATGGTTGATAGCATACCTCGAGGCAGGGCGGTAGAGCCAGAAGAAAATCCCGAAGAAGATCCCGAGGAGGATCCGGCTGAGGGCCAGCAACACGAGGCAGCTGGGAATGGCATTGTTTGGGAAGTACTTGAGAGTTTAGATGAGGATTCGGATGGGGACATGCATGTTGATTAGGATAGTGATCGTTTGTTTTATTATCTTTTGTGAAAAACACTATGGTTTTCAAATTTCACTGTTTTGTATTTCTTTTTTATTAAGGGTCTTGTGCTAGAAATCCTGAGCCCCGACTAGGGTTAGATTCCCTTCCTATTTACTTTTGTAAACCCTTCAAACTTTGCATTGATTGTTTATGTTAGGGTTTGATATGTTTAAATGCAATATTTTATCTAATGACTTAGTTCTATGATTGATTGATGATCTCTTGTGCAAAGAGTATCATGCGTATGCTGCTACTAGCTTGTTACTTTTATTAATCGCTTGTCATTGTCTATATATATAGGAACTCTTCATGGCTAATAATACCAGAGCCAGGGCAGGACATCAAGCCGATAATGCACAGGAGCGAGTAGAGCAACCGGCTATGAACCCGCAAGTTTCAGCAGGCTAAGGTCGAGGTTGAGGCAGAGGTCGAGGCCGAGGGAGGGGCCAAGATCTAGGTCAAGGGGTGAATTAAGGACCTGACCTTGCTGCTTAGATGGAGGAACTCCATAGGGATATGGAAGCTCAGAATGCTCGCATCGAACATTACTTCAACGCCTCCCAGCAGCACCAATTAACAACCAGAATGAACCAGAAGTAGCTATAGCTAAAGTAGTGAACCAGGATCCACTGGGTGGTGGGGCATGGGTTGAACCACAGGTTGAGGCACTGAGGGTGGCCCAATAGAAACCCATCTCTAAATGTTTTGGTCGCCAGAGCCCACCCACCTTTGAAGGTACTGCTGACCCAGTAGTGGCAGAAGAGTGGATTAGCATACTAGAAAGGATCTTCGATTTCATCAAAGCTACTGAACATGAAAAGGTGGTTTGTGCAATTTATATGTTGAGAAAAGATGCTCGCATCTGGTGGGATAATGTAAAGAAAGGTCATAATGTGGCCGAAATGGAATGGCCAGAATTCCTAGTCTTGTTAAACTCCAAGTATTACAGCCGCACCGTGATTGACCACAAGGTTGTAGAGTTTACGACTCTGAAGCAAGGGAATTCGAGTGTCCAGGAATATACCAGGAGGTTTGATCAGTTATGCAGATTCACATTGGATCTAGTTAGTACTGAATCAACTAAAGTATGAAGGTTTATGAGAGGACTTTGAGGAGAGATCGGAAAACTTGTTGACACACGGAAGATAAGCCCAGAAACATATGCAGAAGCAGTGGAGCAAGCTCCTTGCCAAGAGTCATGGTCTGGGCTAGAAAGGAAGGAATCCCAGAAGTTTGAAGAAAGAATGTTTACCTCTGGGAATTTGGGTCAGATCCAAGCTAACTGGAATGGCTCCAAGGGAAGGTTCCTCCCTAGGACCAACCACAATAAAGGGAATTTTGGAGCACAAGGAGGCTCAAGGCCGGGTAGCATCGAGAATAACAAGAGAAAATTGGGACCGATTGGCAGTCAGACCGAGGGTTCCAACAAACAACCCAGGCGTGATTTTGAGTACTCGCCTGTTTGTGATAAGTGTGGCCATCAACATCTAGGTGAGTGTAAGGCGAGGGCATGCTATGCCTGCGAAAAACCAGGGCACCTCACTAAGAATTTCCCAATTCCGAACTAGAATGGCAGCAACAACCAACAAAAGAATATAGAAGCCCGACCATAGGTCTACGCTCTTACTCAAGGCAACCAAGATTCCAGACCATCTGAGATGGTGTCAGGTCAGATCTTTATTGCCCAAACTTTAGCATGTGCATTAATGGACATTGGTGCATCACATTCTTTTGTAGCTGCCTCTTTTGTCAAAAAAATGAATAGAATACTTGAACCTATGCCTAGTGTCTGTGGGGTGCCGTTGCCTTCAGACGAAGATATGTCGGTGCGGTCGTGGGAAAAATCCATACCAGTTTGGGTAGAGGGACGAGAATTGACAATGGACATGTTGATTTTAGACCTACAAGAATATGATGTAATATTAGGGATGGACTGGTTATCTAAGTATGGCGTCGTGGTGAACTATAAGAAGAGGAGAGTGGTTTTCAAACCAGCAAGAGATGAGCCGTTTACGTTCCAAGGCCCAGCCAGGGAAAAGAAATTTGCGATGATCTCTGTTATGAAGGCGAGGAACATGTTAGGGGGTGGTTGCATTGGATATCTGGCCCACGTCGTGGATAAGGATAAAGAGGGCATGTTACAACCAGCCGAAGTACCCATCATATGCAAATATCCTGAAGTATTTCCCGATGACCTTCCCGGGCTATCGCCGGAGCAAGAAGTGGTGTTCAAAATAGAACTTATTTCGAAGACAACTCACATTTCGAAAGCTCTGTATTGAATGGCGCCAGTGAAATTGAAGGAGCTACAGACTCAACAGTAGGAGCTATTGGATAAAAAGTTCATAAGACCGAGTCATTCTGCACTGGGAGCCCCGATGTTTTTTGTAAAGAAGAAAGACGGCTCCATGAGAAAGTGTATAGACTATCGAGAGTTGAAAAAGGTGATGAAAAAGAACTGGTACCCGCTTCCTAGGATCGATGATTTATTTGATCAACTCCAGGGAGCATTGATATTCTAAAAGATAGATCTTCGATCAGATTACCATCAGCTCAGAGTTAAGGAGTTAGACATACCTAAGACAGCGTTTTGAACATATGGATACTACGAGTTTGTAGTGATGTCCTTCGGAATCACCAATGCACCTGTCACATTCATGGACCTCATGAACCGAGTGTTTTGCAAGTTTCTGGATAAATTTGTCATCGTGTTTATTGACGATATTTTGATATAATCGAGGAACCTAGAGGAACATGCAGTGCATTTGGAGATGTTTCTTCAGCGTTTGAAGGAACATAAACTTTATGCTAAATTCTCCAAGTGTGAATTTTGGCTGGAAAAAGTGAGTTTCTTGGGCCATGTGGTGTCAAGAGAGGGGATATATGTGGATCCTACCAAGATAGAGGCAGTAAGTCAGTGGAAACCTCCAAAAAATGCTCAGGAAGTGAGAAGTTTTCTCGGATTAGCAGGGTATTATAGGTAGTTCGTAGAAGGGTTCTCGAATATAGCTACGCCAATGACCGCTCTTACCCATAAAAATGCTAAGTTCGTATGGATCGAACAGTGTGAGAGGAATTTCCAAGAACTAAAGATGAGGTTGACCACCGCCCCAGTGCTGACTATCCTTAGTGGGACAGAGGGATGCACGATCTACAGCGATGCCTTAGGACAAGGACTGGGGGCAGTACTGATGCAACATGGAAAGATGATAGCTTATGCATCCCGATAGCTAAAGAATTATGAAAAGAACTACCTGAGACATGACTTAGAGTTGGCTGCAGTAGTGTTCACATTAAAAATACAGAGGCATTAACTCTATGGGATACATTGCAACATTTACATCGACCACAAGAGCCTCAAGTACTTCTTCACCCAGAAGGAATTGAACATTGGATAGCACCGATGTTAGAATTGTTTAACCATTATGATTGTGATATTCTTACCATCCCAGAAAGGCCAATAAGGTGGTAGATGCTCTGAGTCAGCAGTCGATGACGTATGTGATGCCAGTGTGGGAAATGCCCGTGGAACTGCAAGGTGACATCTCTACGTTGGATCTCGAGGTAGTTGTTGCCAAATTAGCAAATCTTTTGGTGCAACCGACCTTTATGGAAGCCATACAAGGAGAAAAACTTTTAAAACCTTGGTATGAGTAGATCAAACACGAGGGGAGGAAGGATATGCGACTGGGATTCCACATATTAGAAGATGGGGTGTTAGATTTTAAAGGTAGAATTTGTGCTCCTGACGATGTAGAGATTAAGAAGCAAATCTTCTATGAGGCACATAATGCCCCTTATGCAATGCACCTCGACACTACAAAAATGTACCAAGATTTAAGGAAGTATTTTTGGTGACCGAAGGTGAAAAAGGAAGTAGCAGATTATGTGGCTCATTGCCTCACTTTCCAACAAACCAAGGCGGAGCACCAGCGACTAGTCAGGTTGTTGCAACCACTAGAGATTCCAAAATGGAAGTGGGAGATGATCACAATGGATTTTGTCACTAGACTGCCTAATACTCCTAAGGGTCAAGATACGATATGGGTTATTGTTGATAGATTGACCAAGTCGGCACATTTCTTACCCATTAAGATAACTTATTCTATGGATAAGTTAGCATACTTATACATAGCAGAGATTGTAAGACTACATGAAGTACCTAAGTCTATCATTTTAGACCGAGATGGACGCTTCAACTCGGCATTTTGGAAAAGGATGCAAGAAGGTTTGGGGACTCAAATTAAGTTTGGCACTGCTTTCCATCCCCAAACAGATGGCCAGAGTGAGCGAACGATCCAAACCCTGGAAGACATGCTGAGATCCTGTGTACTCGACTTCCAGGGGTCGTGGAGCGGAAAACTTCCACTAATGGAATTTGCTTACAACAATAGCAACCACGACTCTATTAAGATGGCGACATATGAAGCCCTATACGGGCAAAAATTTTGACCCCCAATTCATTGGCACAAAGCCGATGAAAGAAAATTCTTGGGTACAGAGGATGTGGACAAAGTTACCGAAGATATCAAGAAGATTTAGGAGAGGTTGTAGACCTCAATGGATCGACAACACAAATAAGCGGACCGATGCCAAAAACCCTTGGCATTTGAAGCTAGAGATAAGGTACTCCTGAAGGTGGCTCCGTTGAAGGGAGCTCTGTGTTTTGGTAAGAAAGGAAAATTAAGTCCTAGGTATATCAGACCTTTTGAGATAGTGGAGAAAATCGGTGTGGTAGCCTATCGATTAGCTCTTCCACCTGCTTTGGCTCGAGTACATGATGTATTCCATGTATCTAAGCTGAGAAAAAATGTGGAAGATCCGAGCCATGTACCTAGTTACAAACAGTTGGAGGTGGATCCGAAATTGTGTTACGAGGAGAAATCAGTAAGGATTCTGGATTGTAAGGATAAGGTTATGCGTAACAAGACTATACCCTTGGTTAAGGTGTAGTGGTGTAACCACGGGGTAGAAGAAGCAACATGGGAACCCGAGGACCGGATGAGAGAGTTATACCCAAAGTTGTTCTAAGTTTTGAGGACGAAACTTGTATAAATTGTAGGTATTGTAACATCCCATGTTTTGAACACCCATTAGTGGCAGGTTGGAGCAGGTGAAGAATTATGTGGAATATTATTTAGATAAATGATATTATATGAATTTGTAATGATTCGTGAATTGTTATAGCAGTGTAATGATCTGGTAAAGGATCTAGCTTTATGCAAAGAAAGATTGGTCTTGGACCAAGGAATAAATTCTAGTGGGAGAAAAATATCAGATCAATTAAAAAAGGAAATACTATGGCGTAAAAATATTAATTTTGTCTAGAAACTGAGACTTTATAGTTGAGCCAATAAATTTAAGAAAAACTTATTTAAGTTTAAAAATTATAGGTTAAAAGTTAAGGGAAATTTAGAGCACAAAATTCCCAAAGGGCCCTTGGATCCCTTAAATGTGAGGTAAAATAAGCAAGGGCATAAAAGTAATTTCCAAGGGAAGAGAAAGAGAGAGAGAGAGAGAGAGGGGGGGGTGGGCAGCAAGGTAGGTCCTAGTGTTCTCAAGAGCTAGGACACATACCTCAAAGAGAATAGGAAGAGTCTTACTCATTCACAAGCTAAGAGATTTAATCATTGTTTTGTTTTTTCTCAAAATACTTTTCTCTACCATTTTTCCCCAAAAACCGAGGCACCCTTCCCCTTCCCTTTTCATTTCTCTAACTCTGACAAAGAGAAAAAAATCAGAGGCTCTCTCCCTCTCATTTCGTCCCTCTCATTTTGTAACATCCTGTAAAAATCTCTTAACATAATTTGCAGAAATACATAACCATTTTCTAAAATAAGGTAACCGAAAATCCAAATAAAAAAACTTTTCAAAACATGCAAGAGTTCAGAAGTATGCGCATACTTAAAAGAAAATTACAATGTCATAATTTTAAAACATCCAACTAGCCAAAAATAATTTCTTAGTTATCATATGGGTTCTAGTCCCCAAAACAGAAATTCCCAAAAGGTCGGTCCACATGTACATCCTCGCAGATAAACTCCAGACCTGACTAATCCACTTTGCCTTTGAGCTTACCTACAACACGAAATAACTAGGTAAGCGAAACGCTTAGTAAGAACAACTTAACAAACATAACCACATAACAAAGCAAGAACTTTACTAACTGTTACTAGGCAGATAATCAACCAATAATAGGATTCTGATGAAACCGAACCCTCACATACAATTTAAGAATGTACAAACGTCCTGGCAAACTTATGGTCATGCCTCATAACCAAAAAATTTATCCTGAAAGTACACCCGCACACAGAAAATCCCAGAGCATACATACAGTCTTAACTGGTAACATACATACTTACTTACTCAGCCGTATCATAACAGACATACTTACTTAGTCATTCGTATCACAACATACATACTTACTTACTCATTCGTATCTTAACATATCTTACCATAGATTAACATTTATTAGTACATCTTATCATATCTTACCGTAGCGTCAGTGAGTGTAAACTAGTTACACCGGTTACCCAGACTCCTAGAAGAATTCAACATACTTTCTTAGTCATAGAGATTTGATTCCGAAATTAACTTACTTACGTGTCACAGAGTTTAACCAGAATCTTATGTCACGGGTGTTAAGACGGACTTCTTACATATTGTGGTGGCCAACCGACCTTAGTCACATAGTCATCGGTGGTGAGCCAATTTCTTACTTAGTTCCCCGGTGGCTAGCCAGAGTTCATAGTTGTCACGGTAGCTAGCCAGACTCGGAATCAACCTACTTATGTGTCCTGGAGTTTAACCGGACTCTTATGTCACGGGTGTTAAGCCGGACTTCTTACATATTGTGGTGGCAAACCAGTTTCTCACTTAGTTCCCCAGTGGCTAGCCGAAGTTTATAGCCGCCACGGTAGCTAACCAGATTGCTTACTTAGTCATGAGTATGTGAACCTTCTAGGACCACGATATTGAGTAAACCTTCTAAGACTAGTTCTAATTATTAGCTTATAACTTAGTAATCTAAGCTATTCATTAACATGTTGTAGCCAAACATATCATAAGTTGTCTTACCCGGATTCCTTAGCGCTTGCTTGTGGAAACCTTCTATCTAGAAGCGAGCCTTCATGCTTAGATAACACTATAGTGAAACCACACAGTGACTCGGATTAAACTATGGCATATTCTTATAGTTAATATTCCATGATAGCTACATTCAACAAAGTTCTCTTAGAGACTCTATACTGACATTTCTCTTATACACTTTATAGTGTATAAGACCAAATTCTGCTTTAAATCAATTTACGGTTTCCTAAGAAAAAATTGTCCTTACTGCAACATGCTCTCCATGTTGTGCATTTTGATATTCTATCTCTAGAAGACTCTCTCAATCGTATTACACGTATTTTGGTTACTTATAAAAGAAGTTTTAAATGACTCTTAATCTTAGAAAACCACCCACTTTCTACTCAAGTACGGAGTTTACCGTTGTCCATTCTTTACCCAAAAATATTGAATTTCTACCCTTTTCAATTTATTATCTGTTAACGATAATACTTTTTTATTTATGGTTTTATAAAACCTAACTCCCATTTTTACCATCTTTAAATCCCTAACCTAGGATGTCTATTACCTCATTTTCGAAAAGAAAGGGCAATTGGACCCCAAGTTTAGAAAATGGTAAAAATGAATTCTCAATAACCTTAAACTAATTTGGGATTTGTTAGATATCCAAAACTTTAGCTATTTTTTAAAACAATTTCATTTCCAATTCCAAACCTAACTTTTTCACTATTAATTTTAAAGTGATAAAAATCTCGCTTTTAAGCTCATATTCAATGTTAGGTTCTCTAAACGCAACCCATAAAAATCTTGTTCACGTATTATGCGTCCTAATGATGGGAACTAGGCGAAAGCTCACGTCAAAAATTAAATTTAGGTTAGGATAATTAACCTCCCAAAACTCGTTTTTTGGTTAAGGTTTGAAATTACTAATTTTCCCCATTTTTAGGTAACATAGAAAAATTACTACTCTTAAACCGTGACATATTTTCATCTTTTTTTTATTTATTCTATTATTTTTATTTTTTAAAATACCACTAAATAAAGAAATAACTCTAAAATTTTACCAGGGCCTTAATACTCTAAAAGTTTCAAAAAAATTGGGAAGGCAAAACCCATTAAACCATTTAAAGAAATATGGACAGTGCATGCTGCCCGAATGTTTTTTTTTCCAGATTTTTAGGGTTCTTAGAAAAATTATTTCTCTTACATAATAGTCCAGTTTTTTGTAAAATTTTACCAGGTTCTTTAATCATATCTAATTTAGTTTCTCTCACAATTTCATATTTTTTAGGATAGGGGAACCCATTCAAAAATGTAAAACAATCTGGGCAGTGCTTGCTACCCAAAAATTTTGTTTTCAGATTATTAGGGCAAACTTTGAAAAATCATTACACTTTAACCATTTTGTATTTTCCTCTAAAATTCTTATGTGATCCTTATACATATTTAAAATAACAATTTACCAAATGTTATGGCTTTTGCCTCAGTAAAACATGTTCAATATTCAAAACAATCTGGGCAGTGCATGCTGCCCATAAATTTTCCATATTGCATCAAGATGCCAAAAAGTTCATAACTTCGGTTTGAAAACAACTTTTTTTTATTTTCAAAAGCCTAAACTCAAGTACTCATCTAGAAATATGAAAAAATATAAATTATTTCCACAAATAGAGGTAGTAGGGTATGATCTGACCCGTTGGAAGTCAGACCACGAAAACTTGGCAGCATGCATTTTTACATATTCTAGCAAAACTAAACACAACTAGAAAAACCCTAGCCACATGCATGCATGAAAATATACAAATAAACCAAGCTAACCTTCAAGAATAAAATAAACTCCAAAAACCAACTAAACAACCTATACAACCAGATATAATATCAATAACCAAAAACAACTCCAAACCAACCAAAAATCTACTTTTGATGGTTCTAGCTTGGAGATAAGGTTCCCTTAGCCTTTCAAACTTTCTCCTTGTGTTCTATACACTCAAACTGAGCCCCAAGGTTCCACATGCAGATTTTTAAAAAAAATGTTAGGGTTGAAGATGGAGATGAGTGGAAAATTGCCAAAACTCTAAAATCTTTAACTTTGTTCTCACTAAAACATCGACAAGCTTCAAATCTTTGAGATCCTCCTAGAACCACAACTCTTGAACCCTAGAACTCAAGATCAAATTCATGCATATCTATTAAATCACATGCATGCAACATAACCCTTAGGGTTTTGGGTTTGAAGAGAAAGAGAGGAGAAAAGTGGAGTAGGGTTCAAAACTTACCCTTCTTAGTGTGCTCTTGAGCTCCTCCCTCCTTTAATGAGGAAAGAGTGTCCTTGGCTCATGGAGAGAAAATAGCAGCAAATGGAGAGTAGGTGGGGCGAGGGTTTGGTTTTAGGAGAGAGGAAATAGAAGAGGTGTTTTTGTTTTCTTGAGAGAAAATGAAATTTAAAAAAAAAAAAAAAAAGATTAGTTGTAAGAGTGGAATGATTGAGGATTAGTTAATGAATGGTTGAGGCTCTTACACTTCCTAGGGTAGGTATCCTAGGCTCTTGAGAGCCCTGGGCACAACCTTGACCGCCCCCTTTCTCTGTCTCCTCCCTTGGAAAAGACCTTAATGCCCTTGCTCCTTTTACTCACTTCTAATGCACTCAAGGGCCCTTTGGTAATTTCACTCTCCAAATTTAACCAAATTTTTACCCTATAGTTTTTAAATATTTCCAAGCTAAAATAAAATAAATGTGACCAAAAATAAATTTTGTCACATAACACATAATTTTGGTACTTTTATCAAATTGACCAAAATGCCCTTAGAGGCTCAGGCAAGAATTTCCATTCTTCAACCCGATAGAATGGAATTAAATCCTCAATCAACTTTTCTTAAACATATTGGCGCCAGACAAAATTAATATTTTTATGCTATAGTATTTCCTATTTAATTAATCTGAGATATCGGATTAGTCCACGACCAAAGGTATCGGTTTCTAAAACAACCGCACTTACCAAAACATGGCTAGCATTCAAACATCACAACTTATTGTAACATAAAATGTTCCCCTGACATAATACATAATACAAGGAATTAAAATACCTGAACGCGGGGCGTTACACCATTTCCCTCTCAAGGAAGGACTCCTTTGAAGCTAGGGTGCCAATCCTAAGCAAGACCAAGCTCAAGGTAAGTGAAATCCTCTCTTGTGATTCATTCTTCTTCTTCTTCTCATACAAACCCAAAATCCTAGGGTTCCTTGTGCATGCATGTGATCTAAAAGCCATGCATGTCCTTGTTCTTGTGTTCTAGGGTTCAAGAGTAGCCTTACTAGTCGGATCTCGAAGTTGAGCACAATCATCTACATGCACTACTACAAAAAATGTTTTTCACTGCGGTTTTTTTCCTTAATACACTGCGGTTTTTGGGAGTACCAAGAACCACAGTGTTTGAGACCGTAGAGAAAAGTTGTTGACGCGGTTTTTCACCAACAGTGAATTAAGAAAATAATAAGGTTGATTAGTGCTTGTTAATAAACCGAAATAGGAAATGAACTCTCCAGAACACAGATATTTTTACGTGGTTCAGTGGTTAAAATCCACCTAGCCCACAAGTCTATATTATTACTTTTTCTCTCTCTCTATTTTGGCAGAGTTTCAGTATTACAGAATAATTGTCCAATATTCCCAGTATTTATAGAGAAATTCCTTGGACAGGTTTGGGTAACCGCGTGAGTCAATCACAGCTTTACATATTTATTACATTTAATATTAATTATTCCCATTTATACTAGGATATGATCTGATCATGAAATAAATGGTCTCCTAATATCTGGGACATTAAATATTACATGCTAGCCATAATTGATCGTATAAAATATTCGGGTCTTTGGGGATCCGCAGATACGCCATATATTTGAGTTACCACGAACTAGATACGTCTCTGAGCTCGTACTGTGGAGGTCATGCCGTATGAATATCATAAGTTGGCGCTTCGCAGCCTATGCATCCCTAGCTCGTATAATCATCGTTAAAACTGATCTATCCACGTGGATAATGAATGGATTCCTTGGTTATCTCTTCCATGTATTTATTTTCCAACTGTAACCAAGCTGAATGAAAGACTCGTGCTAAAATTAGGGTACACATTTGCTTCCCAAGTTCCTACTCATGGTTCATGACGTCACCTTCTGACCTACACAGTAGGGACTTTTAGACTTCTGCTGCATTAAACCATGCCTTCCCACTACTAGAGTATTGGACACTTGGGATACTACAATTGGCATCTGTTCGGGTTTTGAGGACTGCAATAATTGTCTTGTCACCTTTTTGCCATCATTTTGTCTTTTTAACCGTAGCCCTTGGATCTTGTGATAACCAAATTGGATGGCCCAAGTTAATTTATGTCGTTTACGTATAAATAGGGTAAGAAATTTTCAAGTTTCACCACCTTTCATTTGAAATTCTTCCACATTTTCTTCTTCATTTCTAATTCCTCTTCTCTCTCAAAAAACCCAGAAACTGTTCATTACGCTTAGTCATCCGGAGGTCTACCCAGTTATTCAGAGGTCTCCCAGGAACTTTTCCTTGCAAAGCTTTACACTGTAAGTATCTTGTCTGTTGATTTTGAAGAAACTCCTTTTTTTTACTGGTCTTATTTTTTATGCCCATCCACACTTTTACCGTAGTCCTTGTTAGGTTGCTCTCCAAATGTTTTTGGCACAAGGCTTCGACTTAGGTTTACTGAGTAAGTCTTAAAATATCTCTAAAACTATGATATTCATAAAACTGGATAATTTCTTGGTATACCTGGGTAATTTATGGCGAATATAGAAAATACCCATTCGGGTTATGGAAGATTAAAAGTTTAAGGGTCCAAACCAGGTTGCTTAGGGGTCACGCTTCTTGGGTGGTTTTGCACTAAACTGCCTCCCAAGGAAAGTAATGACCTGATTTTCTGACACACGGATCCCTAAATATCAGGGGTCTGTTTAGAAACCGAGGCGCGTAGCATATGATAACGCATGGCATCATGCGACACAGCTGAGGTCGATTCAGCTCGTGTATCAAAAATAAAACATTCCCCCTTCATACTTCTGCGTCGTAACCTTTAAATCCTCCTAGGTCATCTAATACTTAGGTCGTTCTATTCGTTAGGCGATCTGATGGCTCCCAAGAAGAACGCGCCCAAGAAGAATGCTCCCAGCTCGTCCTCTCAACAAACAAACAAAGGGAAAGAGATTGCCTCAGAATCTCTCATTCCTCACTTTGGCCCAGTGGTGGAGAGGGAAGTTGTGGTTGACCCCAACGCTTTCTTAGAAGCAGAGACAATCACTTCCAAGATTATGACCCAAGGAAGGGTCAACAAAATCATGTTGAGCCATAACATCGAGGTCGGGACCGGAGTCCATATTGCCTGACTTGTGTTCGAAGGGGAACAGAGCTGCTCCCCTCTCCAGGACAACTTCGCAGCCTGGAGTGATGAACATTTAAAGGCGGGGGCCTTCCTTCCCCTGGAACAATACTTTGCCGACTTCCTAAATTATGTGAAGTTGGCACCTTTTCAACTCCCCCCCAAATTCTTACAGGCTTTTGGCGGGGCTAAAATACTTATTTTTGAAGCACGAGTGGGAGGTCCCCACTCCGGCAGATATGCTATATTTTTTCTGCCTCAAAGTGAGCTCGGAACAAAAGGGTTGAGGTGACGGGTTCTATTACCTCACCAGATTCCCAAACTTTACTCCAGTCCTTGAGCTCCCAAGCCATCCGAATGATTAAAAGGACCAGTTCTTTATGTCAAATGGGTTCCAAAACTGTGAGCACGATACTTCAACCATTCTCATAAGTTTTTTATCTTCTAACCTCAGCTCGTGAAATTTTGTTCTTTTTGAGATATTTCCCTTGTACATGTATTAACTATTTATTTCTCATGCAGCCATATTCGTGAGGACGGCAAAATCCGTGATCCTTGGGGGTCAGTATGAGAAATTATCTTGGCTGCCCCCCAGTGAAAAGGATTACCGCCAGATCATGAATGACGCCACGATGCTGGCGTGTAAGTTGATTGGCAAAGGCCAGACATTGGCCTTAAGAAGGACCCGAGCTACCCTTCCGGTAATCCACGAGCTCCTGCCTTCTCAAGAAGAGGACTCACTGGCCACCGAAGGAGAGGAGCAAGAAGAGGACGAGGTGCCGCTTGTGCGTAAGAGGCGGGTTCCCAAGGCTGTTCGGGAACCTGATTTAGAATGAGCTGCGTCAGGGGCAGCAGCCGGCCCCTTCGGCCAAGGTAACCCATATCCTTATAGGGAACTAGATAGGGTTGTTGCCAATTTTAGGTAAGTTAGATTTAACCCAAATCAGCTCGTCCATCGTCACCCTCATGACCCAGACCGTAATATCACCCTGCTCCAGTGTGTAGAATACTTGGTGTTGCGTCATGACAATAGCTACTCTAAGGGCACCATAGTTGTAGATAATACCTTAAATTTTAGGTCTGCCATTTTTTAGGTGTATGGGACCAATCGTAGGAGCTAACCTTCTCTACTTCAGGGCGCATTTGCCCCTTAATTTAGGCAGTATGTAGATGAATCCAACCCCGAGGTAGAACCAGAGTCTGAAATTCCTAGGATCCAAGAAATATTAAGCGTAGATTCTCCATCTCCTCCAATAGTTCCAAGGTCGGATGCTTATAGACTCCTCCCCTAGCCTAGAGGGTAAGACCTTGATTTATTTTCTTTTTGTATGATTTTGACTTTTCTGGTGAACTAATTCCTTTTTTGTTCTTTTCAGGCGACGCGATGGAACAAGCTGGAGCTCCTGACCTCCGCATGACTTTCCAGGCTGGGAAAGCCAGCTCGAGCCCTATCGTGAAGAGGCCCAGATTTACAAAGAAGGCTCCTCCGGTAGGGGGAAATGTCTCAAAATCCCTTGCTAAGGGGAAAGGCACGGGCTTGACAGCTCCGGTGTCTTCAATTACCCAGAAGAGGGTTCCTCCTCCTCCACCTCCACCTTGGTTTGCGCCTTCTCAGGATCAGGTAATACAAGCTGATCCCCCAGCTACTACTGTCCGCATACCAGTTGATCCCTAGAATCTGGAGAAGATCCCCGAAGCCTTTCGGGGAATCCTCTACGAGACGGCGAGCCACATGGTGGGGCATGCTTACAGAGCCAACTCGAGGGACTTGAGGACGATCGAGGAGCAGAGCTCGGAGAACATCCTGGAGTCAGCCTTAGGGATGACCCTCATAGTAAGTTATCATTCCTTGGTGACATTTTTCTCTTTATCTTGTCAAATGATATATCTAACTTGCCTTGTTATTTTGCAGTCTACTCTGGCTAAGCACCGCAGCATAACCCGGGCTAGGGCTAGAAATGATGAGCTCCAGGGCAAACTCAATGCCGCCAAGACCACCCTGACCGCTGCTCAAGAAGGCGAGCAGGCCGCCAAAGCTGCCTTTGCGGCTGCTCAAAAGAGCGAGTACGATGCCAAGTTTGCCCTTGCCTCATCTTAGGAAAGCGAGAAGGCTGCAAAGATTGCCTTGGCTACTCTCCAGGCCCAAACTGCCCAGCTTCAGGTTGAGGTTGCTGAAGCCAAAGCAAAACAGCTAGAGGCCAAGGCTGCAGTTAAAGAAGAGAAGGTGGCCTTACTGTCCTCCATTGAAGATATGTTGTACCATTGCTGGGATTTTAACCAGGATGGCAACTTTTCTTTCATGGGTCCCGCATTGTGGGATCCATACCTTGAAAAATTCAAGGCCCAGATCTTGCAAGAGCTGTCAAAAATGGGGGATGCTTCTGCAGCAGGCAAGTAGGAAGGTGAGGAGGTCACGTCCTCAGAGTATCCTGGAGGGGCTCAATGATAGTCTTTTTTGTTTTTATATTTGTTTGTAGACAATTCCCCTTGGGATCAGTTTGAGATTTTTCTCCTCGGGACAAATTTAATTTCAATTCATATATCTAACTTTTAATCTATTTATCTTTCCTTGATTATCTCTCATGTTTATGACTTCTTAGACTTGTACATTCGAGATTTTAGGAATTGATTTTTAGATTGGGATAGATATTTTGAGTTTGGTTATTTCAAAACTTTGTGTTGATTTATATCATACCTGTTAAGAATTGGGCCTTGGACCTAGTTATATTCGAGATTTTAAATATTTTAAACTAGTTCGTGCTAGGTTTATTGATAACTCGAGCTTTAAAAGCCCTTGATTTAAATAATTTTCCCAACTTTCAAAGTTTTGGACCTGGTTGTATCTAGGGTTTTAAGTGATTTAAACTTAGTTCATGCTAGGTTTTTTGACATCTCGAGCTCTTAGAAAGTCGTCGAATAATCAATTTTCCAAGCTTCTAAGTTTCTGACCTGGTTGTATCCAGGATAGTTTTGTACCTGGTTGTGTCCAGGATTTTAAATGATTTATACTCATTCAGCGATCTTATCCTGATCCACTTCAGGTTATATGCCCCCCAAGTAACCAGAATGTAGAGACTTTCTTGGTTGCTTTTACAAACATTAACACACGAGCTAATACAACCTTATAAAGAATTTTTTTTTAAAACCATTTCAACAAGAAAAATCATTTAATCATCCATCTGTTATTTAACTAAGTGGCTTTTATATTTAAGCCTTACAAGGATGACTGTATTATTGATAATACTTTTTTCAAGTGCATAGCGTTCTAGGTCCGTGGGACTGTTTCTCCACTAAGCCGATTCTTCAGCTCGGACTGTTCCCAAATATCTCTGTTTTTGGGATTTTGCAGGCACATTTTTGTCCATGTTTAGAGTGTGCATGATCGCACTCGGGCTTATCCCCACCATGTCTTCATGCGACCAAGTGAAAACATCTAAATTACCTTGTAAAAATTTAACCAGCTCCTTTTTCCTTTCATCACCAAGATTTTTCCCAATCTTAATGACTCTTGAAGCAACTTTGGGATCTATGTTTATTTCTTCGAACTCCTCAATAGCTTGGAGCTTTGATCTATCCTCACCCATTCGTGGGTCAATATCATCACTTGGAGCGACATCATTATCCTTTGTTTCTTGAGGTTCTTCTGTCCCGCAAGCAACTCAAGCAGCCTAGAGACAGTTCGTGGACCTTCACCCAATGTTACCTTTAATTTGATCGTTCTGATGGTAGCCGACCCTTCACCAGAAAACCCATATAGAATCATTGAGGTTGCCTTCAGCTCGGTTATAGACAATCCCATTTTTTCTAAGGTAGACCTAAAAATTAGATTCACAGAACTCCCGTTGTCTACTAGTGTCCTCCGAACTCTCCGGTTGGCGAGCTGAATAGTTATGACCAGAGGATCGTTATGTGGGAACTGGACATGGCTGGCATCTTTCTCCATAAAAATGATTGGTTGTTTTTCCAATCGTTGCTACTTTGATAACCGTTGTTCCGGGACGAACTCCACTCTATTATGGGACTTCAGTTCGCTGATGTACCTCTTCTGGGCACCTCTGCTCGTGCCTACCAGATGAGGTCCTCTCAAAATGGGTGATATATCTCCTCCTATTATCGAAGGAGGGGCATCCTGATTCGCTTGGACTCCGACTTGATTCATTGGAGCCTCAGGAGCTGACGGAGGATTTTGTCCAGCGGACTGACTAGGAGTCGATCGATTCCGAGCGTACTGGGCCAAAGGTCCCGCCCTGATGAGAGTCTCTATCTCATCCTTTAGTTGTCTACAGTCATCAGTATTATGACCAATATCATTGTGGAATCGACAAAACTTCGGAGGATCTCTCTTCGCTCTTTGTTTTTTTAGTGGTTCTGGCTTCTTCCATGAAAGGCGAGTAGAGTTAGCTAAGAAGATGCACTCTCTAGTATCTATGAGATCGGTATATGTTGTGTAGACCGGTTTAAATTTCTCCACGGACTTGTTTTTCTTTGTTCTGCTCTAGTCACCCTCACCATTTCCCTTCCTCTTATTATTTCCCCCTTGGTTATTCTGGGCAACGGTTTGATCCGTAGCTGCAACATCTGTTACCGCTCCAACGGGCTAGACAGGGACTTGGCTGGTTCCTGCGACTGAAGCTCGCGCCTCTTCCAGGTTAACCCACCTTTGAGCTTGTTTCAAGAACTCATCCACATTATTAACTCCTTTCCTCTGTAGCTCTTGCCACAAGTCACCTCCAACAAGAATTCCCATCCTCATTTGCATGAGCTTGGAGCTTTCGTCAGCATCTCTAGCTCGCGCAGCGACATTGGCAAACCTACTTAGATATGCTTTTAACGGCTCATCGGGCTGCTGCTTTACATTAGCCAAAGAGGCAGCCTTAATCTGAGCTGCCTGGGAAGCCCTGAATGCTCTCTTAAAATCAATGGAAAAACTCTTTCACGAGCTGATTGAATACCTCTTGTATTGTTTGAACCACTGCCTAGCTGGCCCAATCAGCGTCGAGGGGAATATAAGGCACCTTAGCTCGGGTCCGATGTTGTGGGCCATCATTATGGTGTTGAACATCCCCAAGTGATCAGACGGATCCCCATCTCCGTCAAACTTTGACAAATGTGGCATCCTGAAACCCACTGGATATGCAGTCACCGCAATATTCAGGGCAAAAAGCTCAAGCTCATCCTCTGAGTCACACTCATATTTATCTTTCTCCAATAGAAGCTTCTTCATTAGCTCCTCCATCTGGGCTAGCCTTTCAAGGGTTTGGTCCCTAGGTTATTCTGGGGCTGTTCAACAGCTCCCATCCTATCGTACGCATTCGGCGAGTTGTTCTCCCTCCAAGTTCGGGCTTAGTTTTGTGGGACATTCCCGTTATCACATACTTCAGAAGGACCTCCCTCTTGACGAGTGTAACTGACTCCTTCATTTTGAGATGAATTTCTTCTCTGTGAATTCAGGCGATCTCGCAGATCAGGTTGTGGATCATATTGAGGACTTTGTGTTGAACTTAGATTTCTTAGATCTCCCTCGGACCTACCACTTCGATGACTTTCAGTCCAATAACTTGCATTTATGAAGCTTACCGCTCGCGGTTGAGGCCGAGCATCTGGATTTTTGACACGTGTCCGCGGGACATAGGTATGGGCAAACTGAGGAGGATTTCTCCTGCTGTCTCCATAAGCAGGAATGTCTTGTGTAGGACGAGGCGGTGTCGGATGTCTTATGGGTGATGGGGGATGCCTAACTGGTGAGGCAATTCTTGTCCCATTAGGGAAAACTAAATTAGCCCGGCTCAATTCTGCCCCATCATTTCTAGCTCTCTGCGCCTGACGATTCGATCGTGACGCAGGAGGGTTGGCTGGAACATTTTGTCTCTGTGAGCCTGTTCCACCTCTTCCCCGTGGATTGCCATGGGTACCTCGAGGCGCTGGGGAAAGAGGTACTGAACTTGGGGTTGTGGTCCTAACTGACCGACTGACTTGCTGATGTCCTCTCCGAGGGCCACTAGGTTGAGCATTTTGGCGGTCTTGCATCGTAGGCACAGAGCTTGGGGTGGCAATTCTGACTGATCGGCTTGGTTTGGATCGGCTATTTCTGTGGGACTTATGAGACTCACTTTGCCTCTTTCCGACATTAACGTCAGTTGCAAGAGGGGGTAACCGAGCCAAAACCTCCTCAATTTTCCTGTTTACCTTGGCAAGATGGCTTCTTAACTGCATGTTTTCCAACTCAACTGTAATCAAGTAGTCTGGCTTTAGATTCGGTGGTAATGACGCCGAACTCCCAATATCGTCGTGGCCCGCCGGTTGCTTTCTTAGGCAAGATGAACTTCAGGGCCATGCTTGTTTGAAACAGTGGTATGATGAACCCCCTGCCCACTAGGGTGTTCTATCTCATTATCCTGCATTGAGCGAGTGACCACCATGATGAGATTTTACTGGGATTTTGATGAAAGCACTAATCTCACCTCTCAATGAAAGCATCAAACTGTTGACGGGGTTTTTTGCCAACAGTGAATTAAGAAAATAATAAGGTTTATTGGTGCTTGATAATAAACCAAAATAGGAAATGAACTCTCCAGAACACATATCTTTTTACGTGGTTCAGTGGTTAAAATCCACCTAGTCCACAAGTCTATATTGTTACTATTTTTCTCTCTCTATTTTGGCAGAGTTTCAGTATTACAGAATAATCGTCCCCTTTCCTATCCAATATTCCCAGTATTTATAGAGAAATTCCTTGGACAGGTTTAGGTAACCGAGTGAGTCATTCACAGATTTACATATTTATTACATTTAATATAAACTATTCCTATTTATACTAGGATATGATTTGATCACGAAATAAATGGTCTCCTAATATTTTGGACATTAAATATTACAGGCTGTCCATAAATGATCATATAAAATATCCGGGTCTTTGGGGATCCGCGAATACGCCATATATTCAAGTTACCACGAACTAGATACATCTCCGAGCTCGTACTATGGAGGTCGTGCCGTATGAATATCATAAGTTCGCGCTTCGCAACCTATGCATCCCTAGCTCGTATAATCATCGTGAAAACTGAGTTGTCCACGTGGATAATGAATGGATTCCTTGGTTATCTCTTCCATGTATTTATTTTCCAGCTGTAACCGAGCTAAATGAAAGACTCGTGCTGAAATTAGGGTACCCAAAAGTAATAGACAAACCACAGAGAAAAGTGTTCTTTTTCTCTGCAGTTTTGTTAACAAAACCGAGGAGAAATCATTTGTTTTTTTAAAATTTGTTTGGACGTGCTTCTTTATATATATTTTCTATTTCATTTATATTACCTAATTTTATTAATTATTATTATATACCCAAATATTATTATATTTTTAATTCCGTTTATATACCCAAATTTTATTTAATAATATAAAATACCTAATTCAATAAATTATTATCTAATTAAAAGATAACCTATTATTATATACATTCACATATCATACAACTAGTTTGAATATACATAATAAGAACATACAAATATCATTTAACATATAAGTCAATAAGTTAGCAAGTTACATACATATGAAAAATTAGACTTCATAAATAAATAGCATTAATCTTGCTAACCAATCGCTTTGTAGTGGTAGTAGATCGTCTTTGACATTGATTCTTTTTTTGTCAAACCACTGCAAAATTAAAAAGTTAATATAGATTAGATGATTAAATACTATATCTAGTTTTTCTTAAGAAAAAAAGAGTATAAAATATAACATACTTTCTTCTTGATAACTTCTGCTGGATTCGGTGCATTTACAATATCATAAATGTATCTTAGTACATAATAACCACATTCATGACTTTCGGGCTGTTTTGGACAAGAACCTCTCAGCAATTTCGTAACTGTGCCAATGTATTCATTTTCCGAACATTGTGTGTATGCTCTACAAAAATTAAAATTAATTAAATACATAATGTACTCTCAAGTCTTAAAAATTAACAATGCATACATTAAAATTGAAGAACTTACTTTTCCATAACCTCCTTAATTATTGGTGGAAATTTGTGTTTTTCAAAGGGTCCAAAATTATGGTCATCTCTTGCATCATCACGAGCACCAACATCCAATGTCGACTGAAACAATAATAAATTATAATTATTATAAGATTAAAAGCCAACCATTGTAGTGATAATATTTAAGTAGTTCGTTCTTACTCAACAATCCAAGGAATGAAATATATTTGACCTCGTCTATCCATAGTCATCATCCATTTGGCTATAAGATCCACTGTATAATTTTTACTTTCATTATTGCCAATAGAAAGATGTTCGGTGTCAAAAATTTTGTATAGCTATCGTGAATTTGGGTGCATGCTTTCCCAAATGCATCTGTAGAATCAATCATTCATATTGCACTTTCAATTAATAAATTAATACAATTTCAATTAATATAATAAACAAAATTTGGGCAGAGTTTCCTCTGTTTCTATAGCATATCCAAAATTATTAGTACCTATAAATTCAATCCAAACAAAACATACAACAAACAACATGCATGTTCTCAACCATAAGCCACCACAACACACATAATTCGTAGAACCTACTTCACTAAGACACACATGTTCTCAGCCTTCTGTTATCTCCGCAAAACACAATTTCATCTCAGAATCTACTTCACTACGGATGAATATCTAATATATTCAAACTCCTCTAATAGTTTGTTATTACATAACAAATTGAGTTCAATTTGAATTGATATATACCTCATACCAAACAGCATAGCTGAGGATCCAATATTATCCATAGAGGCTGCTTGATAAATGTCTTCTAAAGTGATGAAGATAGTCTCGCGATCTCCTATAAACTCCGAGTCAACGAGAACTTGTACAATCCCATATATCCCTTTAATGGAATATTACTCCTTCACTATAAATTTTAGACTAAGATTAATTTTGTCCCATTGGTCATCAGTTAACCAATTTGAAGGTTCTGATTGAGCTATTTTAGCGGGGACGACTACGTGAGATCCAGCTGATGATAAATGTGGGTTAGGTGATAGGGATTTGTGTTTAGATGTTGATGGAGCCTACATAATATCATTTAACATATCAATATAATGTACCCATTTAAAAATAAAATTTAAATATCTGAGCAAAAAAATTTATACCTGACAGGTCACGATTAAATTTTTTGGCCAAGGCAGGAATGTGTCTTAAGAAATGTGGTTTTACAAGGGCATAAAACCCCAAAGTGTCGTTGTAAGTGAGTGGAGGAGTGGGGAGGATATGATGTTGTCATTAGTAAGATGAAGGAAAGCGATGAAGATGATAAGATTTCACCTCTTAGAGTGAGAGAGATAGTGAAAAAAATGAGAATGGGATAGAGAGAGAGAGAGAGAAGTCAGTGCCCTAAAAAAGAATAGGTTAAAATTTTATTTTTATTTAATATTATTTATATAAAATGTAAATATATCATATAAAATATATAATTAAAAAATTTAAAGTAAACACCATAAATTGTCAATTTCGATTTCGGCAGTCAATGTGCCGCCAAACGTAAACCGACCGACCAGTGGCAGTTTGCATCGTTTGTGGTTTTTTTAGTTTTTTCGGTTTCATTTTTTTTTTTGTATCGAATGGTCGTTGTACGTGTTTTTTTTCCTTGATTTTTTGCTCGGCCCAAGTATATAGAGTCATTAATGATACATAAAATCAATTAATAGAGTGGATAAATAAGATATTATGTCAAATATTCAAGCAGCACACAAATTGGAAAATTTGAAGTTTGAGAACTTGGATTTAATGTGAAAAGTAAATGTGATGACTAATAACTCTTGAATAAAGAGTTATTTTTAGTTAATTTATTTTCTATTGTGTTGTTGGTTAGTTTAGTGTGTCTTTGTAGTTGTTGAAAGCTAAAGGTAGTGGAAAACAATGGTAGTGTAGGTAAATATATGTGCTCCATAGAAAATGGAATTGAAAGTTAGCTAAATTGTATTTTGAATGATGAAATTCCAGGTTTGTTGTAGCAAAGCAAATTATGTTGTAGAATTTTGTATAGGGTGCATTTGAAGCTTTACACATGCTTGATAGAGAATCCATTTAGCATTTCATTAAATGAGCTAGACAAGAGTGATGATGTGACAGTCAGAGTCTCGTGATCCGCAGGAGGAAAGACCGGGTAAAAGTTGTGCAATCCCACATTGCCTTGGGAAGGTCAAGTGTGATAATTCTAAGACCGTGTAGGTATGGGACTACACAGTTGAAGAGGGCTTAAATGGATTGATGGGTACTACCTATGCCAACAAGATGCATCTTCTTTTCGGTAGCCCATCACTTGAGAACTCCAAAGTTAAGCATGCTTGACCTGGAGTAATCTTATGATGGGCGACCTCCTGGGAAGTTTTCCCAGGAAGCGCGCGAGTGAGGACAAAGCACACTGGAAAAACTCATGTTGGTTTGCAGGGCTAGTCGTCATTCCAGGAAGCAGCCATAGTGACGTGGGGCATTATAGATGAGGTGGCAAAGGCAGAGGCAGTATTCAACTTTTGAAGCATTTTACAAAGGTTTAGCAAAAAGGGATCCTATGGGATGCTTAGGAGGGTCAATTCGGTCTTTGGGCATCTATTTTGGGTAACATAGAATCAACAAAAGAAGGCCAGCCACCTAATGAAGGATATTATGCCATTTTGAGAAAGAAGAACACATCATATAGAGAAAAATCAGAGGTTAAAGAAGGCATAAGAGGAAAGAGGAGAAGCACATCCATTCATCATCAATTGGCTTGTCTCCTCTTCTTTATTGTTCACCTTTCTTCTATCTTCTACTATTTTGTTGTTTTAATACTCATGGGAAAATTTGAACTTGGATTAGTGTTCCTTAGTTTAGCCATGAACTAACTCTATTGAGGCTTGAATTATTGATGAACCCTATGTCCTAGTGTATTAATTTCTTGCACTTTATTTTAGTAAAAGCTCTCATTGTTCATTCAATTGTGCTTAATGTTAAATTCTTCTTGTTGTTTGGCCATCAATGGCAAGATGATGAGTTATATGTGTTGGAAAAACTCATTGCAGGATCTTTATTTATTTTCATGCAATTTACATATTATCAAACAAATATGCAAATTCCTAGAACATGCTCCTATGAAATTGATACAAATACAGAGCAAAGTAAAAACTTACATTACGCAGCGGAACTGGAGCAACTCCATCCTTCAATCTCTCTAACCCTTGATTCATTTCTGTAGCAGAGTATTATCAAGAGATTGAACAAGATCAGCAACATAGTCTTCCTCGCCAAGCTTTTGATCAACCTAGAACTAGTGTGGGCTGGTTCTCAACACATGAGATAGAGATCTTGAAGAGAAGAAGAAGAGAGAGTGGCCAAGAAAGGTTTAGAGTGTCTAGGTTTTCACTTACCCAAATCAACTAAGACTGACTTGCTTATGAAAACCCTAGATATCATATTCTTTATATAGGCAACTTAATGGGATTTATTTAAATTTAAATTAATTAAAAATAATAAACAAAAATAAAAGTCTTGGGCTGCCATAAATGGACTTGGGTCCAATCTCTTTGTTTTGAATTTAAATCCCAACTGGGCCTAAATTCAAAACCTTTTATTTATTTTTATTTTTTTAATTAATTAATTAAATCCTTATTCAAATTAACTAATTATAATTTGAAACTTGATTTAATATTATTTATTTATATTGATACCAATTTATCAATATTAATAAATTTACCCAAAGATTATCTTTTATTCTCTAAATCTCATATTTCAGTAAATTTTCCAAAATTGACCTAGTCAACTTTAAAAATCCTAATTGATAATTAAATCAATTAATTGAGACATTCTAGATGATTTACTCAAAGGTGATGCAGGGACCATGGATCCATGAAATCAAGCTCCAACAAGTTACCGTGAATTTATTTACGAATAATTTCACTACCTTATTAATTCCTCGTGACTCCACTATAGACTCGGAATTGAACTCTTGAATTCATAGAACGTATTTTCAAAACCGTAAATACGTTATCCATTGTTATAACCATTACAATCAGTCAATCCTCTATCGATGACTTACTAACGAGCTGGGTGAAAATTACCATTTTACCCCTCATCAGTATTTTATCCTTAACTCCCACTAAGTTCCTTATAAATGATATTTCCGTGAACTTAATCACAGAAATGAGATCTCAATCATTTAACCTTTTGAACAAAGCAATTAAGGAAATCATCTTTTCACTTCTCATACAGAAGTTATAGATTCTGTATATATTAATAATACTCCCACTCAATTACACTAATAAATCTCCAAGATGTAAGTATGGGCTAGACCGTAGGGTAAGCTGGTAACGAACAAGTCAAAAGATTTAAATAATATAATTAGTAGAATATTATCACTCAGAATTAAGATCGACTTAATATATGGTCAACGTTGTGACATTGATTAGATTTGATAACAACGATATTTATTTATCAATCAATAATCAATATCGGTCCTAGTCCGATGTAACTAAATACATCTGATCTTATCTATTTGGTCGATGCCTTGGACAAGACATCACACCCTGAATGTGTAAGTAGATCATATCGTAGATTGCCTAATCAGTGAAAATCCAATGCACTGATCTAATCTTAGGACTCGTTCTTTTGAACATATAATTACAACTATAATCCACTGTGACCTAGTCACTACAATTGTAACTATCCATATGTTCGGGATTTTATAAATGTTTGTATTATTTCAATAATCATGTAATAAAACAAGCAAGCAACACGGTTGTCAAACTAAATAATTTCTCTACTTTTATTGATAATATGAAATCGTGCTACATGTCCGACATGGTTTTATAAGGGCATAAAACCCAACAATATGTGATGCTTGAAAGGTTGAATAAAATGGATGAACTTTAATGACACAAGAGCATAATCTTTGTTAGGCTGTATTTAGTGAATAGCATAGGGATGTGTTATCTTCCTTGTGTAACTATTGAGAATTGAAGCTTGAAATTGTATTCTTAAACCTGATTTAGCATAGGGATATGTTTAATTAGTTGAATAAATTAATACCATAGGATTTGGAAAAGTTCTATGAACATGTGAAGAATTCTTGTTAATTTTGGGACTTTTGCTAAAATATTATTGCAGCAATTTGTTCAGGTTACTCGACATAGGGGAAGTTAATAATTCAAGTCCATTTAACCAAATCAATTTTCTCTTGTTGTTAAAATTTGTTCATCTTAGTTTATTTTAAGCATTTTATACTCTCTATAATTTAGTTTTAGTTCGAAAATCAACCCACAATATTTTCACCACAATTAATTGTTTAGTAATTGATTGTTGCATTTAGTTTTAGTTTACAATCTCTATGGAGATGATATTGAATACTTATCACTTTATTACTTACTTTGTGACTGTATACACTTGCACATTATTCATTAAATTTTATCACAACAATAATTGAATGCAGTAATTCATTAATTGGTTTATTGAAGTATCTGAGAAGATTGTGCTAGATTACTTGTCTCAAATAAGAAGCCCCTAACCCAACATTGTCAAGGTTTTATGAAGAAATAGAACATAACCATAAAATGACATTCTTTCCTATACAACACTTAGAATGTGTTTGGATGTCACTGTGTAATTACTAGGTCATGCAATTAATAGGGTAGTAATTACATTGTTTTAAAATATAAGGTGTGTTTGGATGTTAAGTGGTAATTACATATGAATTCGTATTGTCATGGTTGGCAAAGCAGTTAGTAATTACATAGTTAAATAATATTATGTGGTTTAAAATTATAGTATTTAGTAATTACACTCAATTCTCATGAAGGGCTATGAGAATTGAAGTGTGTAATTAGGACACTTTAATTACCTCCAATTACAAGGTTACTATGTAACTACCTGGTTAAACAAACAAGAAAAATCAAATAATTGCCTTAAATTAATTCTAATTACAAGGTGGATTTCCAAATACACCCTTAGAAAAAGAAAATATGACAAAATTAATTGGGATATTTGTGGCATGAATGCCAAATATTTGCCCGTTGTTGTATTTATTTATTAAATCAAATATTTTAATGGTAAAAGTGCCCATCATTTATATTTAATTGTGGTTGCTAGTACCTTTTGTTAATTGATGATGTGGTTGCCAATATTAACCATGTGTCAATGATTCATTGGTACATTTATTAAATAATTTTAAAAGTATTGTAAAAATAAATATTAAAAATTAAGTTCGAATGAAAATTAATTTAAATTTATTAAAATTCTTAAAATTTATATTAAAAACATTATTAAGAAAAAAATAGTTATCTTTACAAATCTTTTATATAAATTAAAACAAAAACTATTTCATTTAATTCTCCTATTTTCTTAATCATAGTTGACATATTATCTTCTTCCTTAAGCCACAATTCTCAAACTCTAACCCTAAATTAATTCAAATTTTTATAAATATGAATATCCAAACCCAAACTTAAACTTGAAGCTTGAAAACTTCTAAAATTTGAAGTTTTTAATTAAAAAAAATAAAAATAAAAATAAAACTTGCATTGCAATAACAATCTAAAAACAACCAACATAACATCATATACAGTCAAGCAAACTCAAAGCAAATGAAAACATCTTGAAAAATCTATTGAAAGTGTCTAATCCTGACACGGCTCCACTCATGTTGGACTTGCCCCCAGTTCCACCAATCTCAACACTGGTTGTCTCGCGACTAACTAACCCAATCACCCACACCTCGTGTATTCACTAGCCTAGTCGCTTCACGCCTCACTGGCCCAAAAATCTCACACCTTGCTAATTCATCCACCCTACCATCACCTTAGACATTGCCAGAATTTTCACATTTCTTTCGTCTCGCTTAAATCTGCAACTAACCTAGCCACCTCACACCCCATTAGTTGTCTCTTGACATCCCTTTCACTTAGTATCTTATTTGTAATCTCTCAATTTTTTTATTTATTGGAATTTTCTATACACAAATAATGAAATGGATATGGGGGAGGAAACCATTTTTTTTAATAGCTTTTGAATTTATTTTAGTTGTTTGGACACTTTTTAAATGCTTTTCTCAAATATTAAAATTGTTATTGAATTAAACTTGCACTTTTATTTTTTTTAAACTTTAGGTATTTATTTTAGTAAATTGATTTTTTTATTTAATTTAAAGTTTTTTTAAGGGTATACACCACATGGGGTCCCTAATTCGTCACAGTCAAGGAACTAAAATTCGATAATATCGGCAGAAATATTAAAGAAAGATCACATTAATGAGGGTGTCAATATATTTTATGTTGTAAAATTATATCTTTTACTATGTCGGTGATATATTGGCAATATATTTGTGACATTTCTATATTGTGATGTATTGGTGCAGTCCTAGTAGAATTACTTCTCTAATCGGCGATATTAATCGATAAATTCTATAGTTTATCGATATTTTTGGATATATTTGTTGTATGTTTTGATTTTTGTTTTAGAAAAGAGTACACGTGAATATATTTGAAAAGCTTAGATTATTATATATAAATTTCTATATATTATATTTAAAAAAAAAGATATTTTTATCTTGAATTATATATATATTAAATAAATATTACTTTATATTGATATGATTTTAATTTTTACTTTATTTTTATTAATTTTGTATATATAACATGTTTACTTTTTTTTAGATGTATAAATAACAAGTTAATCTATTATAACAAACTAATGAGGTAAAACTAAATTTTAACATGAAATAAATAAATATTAACACTTAATTTTATTTGAAATAATTGTATTTGTTATACTCATTTTTTGGGCATGATGACATTTCAAAGAATAACAATTATAAAGGGATGATGAACAAAACTAGTTGCATTCATGTTCTCACAAAGCAAACTACCAAACGCTAGAAGAAGGAGTCTGGTCGCTCAATAACATTCTTCTATTCCCGTTCATTCAAGATAGGCTATCTATGCTAACAGAATTAGTGATGGGTGGCAGAGTCGTCATTTATCTAAATATAGTTATATTTGTGTTATTATAATAATGAAATGTATTATTTACAGGCCAATCCCAATAGCTTAGACCAATGATTTAAATGTAATCCTAAACTCCTCACTAAGAGGATAGGGGATCGAAATAGGGAAGGCAATTGGTAATGTCGAGACTTATTTTGCCCATTGTAGCTTCTACTAGCGAACAAGATTGTAAGAGTATGTTCAAAACTCTTAAGGCTATCAAGAGTTTTATGTACGCCCATAGGCCTTCATAAGAAACCATCAAGACCTTTTAAAGTTGTTCACCTATCGGCATGAATACAAAATGAACAAAAACATGTTCTTTTAGCTATAACAAAGAGATAAGCATGATTGAACTAAGCTTCAGAAAATAAGAGATCTTGTGGAAAAAAAAAGCTCACAATACTTAGTGACAATTCTGAGAAGATCAGAGAAATCCAAGCCATATTCTAAATTCATCTCTAAGTTGACCCATATGTATCATTCGAGCTGATCACCACTCTACACAAGTTATCCGAGAAGAATCTGGTATCCATACCCAAGCTGCTCACCGTTCTAGATGAGAATAACGAGGTGTCTTCAATATCTATACCTGAGCTGGTCATCACTCTACACAAGTCATCCAAGCCATATCCAGAATTCAACTCCAATTTGATCCATAGTTTACATCCTAGTTGGAGTCAAAGTTCATCCTCGAGCTAAAATTAGAACCTAAATGTAGGTTGTGGTTACACATGTATAACCTGGTTTCCCATGTATACATACAAGGGATGACCAGGAATAAAAAAGGAGATCAAATGACAAAAATGGAGTATGTTCGTCTATGAACACACACCAAAGGTGAACAACAACCAATGTGGAGAAAATTATCATAATTCACTTCGCTTCAATGTTGTTTCAATCTTACACCACCAAAGATATTTCTATTCGCTCAAGTGTACTTGTGTAAAACGAACAGACATAGCAATTTTGTGGTCTTCGAAATGACTTATACGCCTTAATCGAGCTAAATCTATTAATTTATCTCCTAGCTATTTTCCGAGCAAACCAAAGGAGATCTTGTCGCTCATTATATCCTATGCTAAGTGAACAGGAAAGGAAGGTTATGCTCGGGGCCATTTCGAGGTCACCACAAAAACTCTATTTGCACATGCAAAGGGTGATCCAAACTAAGCAAAGATGGTTGGATAAAAAGCTCCTGAACACATCTTGAAAGATTAGCCTGCTTGTTTGACCTTTGGATGAAACTGGTTCGCCCATGCGTTCATACATGGGGCGAATAAGACTAAATGAAGACAGCGGGAAAGATTTGCCATGCTTAAGTTCCGTTGATCAAGTTTCGAGCTTATTGATACGCATTATCTGTGCTAACCTACACTAGCCATAAAAGTTGTCCATATCTCATCTCTGAACTGACTTGCACTTGTCATCCTAGCCGACTTGAACAAGCCATCTCTGAACTGACTTGTATTAGGCATTCGATTTGACTTGAACGAGTCATCTCCGAACTAACTTGTATTAGGCATCTGAGCTAAACTCTAGTGATGAATATGACCGAGAAAAGATTGAAGAATTGGAATGCGATGGCAAAGCAAGATTGTTCTCGCTTGTTTAGAACTACATGGAGGGAACAATGTGCAAAGAAGAATCAAAGAAGCATGTTCATTTATAGTGCATTACCCAAACCTGCCTTTGATGCCTTGTTAAGAAAATGAATAGAAAAATAAAAGGAACACATTTTCACCTATTCTCACATCTGCATAAATAAAGCAAGGATAATGAATTTTAGTGTTCACCTTGGAGTCATAATCACTAACTCGAAGACAAGTTTGTTCGCCTGACTATAAACATACGAAACGAATTGATGCATGAAAGTTAGAAACAAGCGTGTTCGTCCAACATAGAGAACGAACCTACTTGTATATGTCTGTATCTCATCTCTGAACCAACTTGAACTTATCATCCGAGCTGACTTGAATAGGTCAAGTTTGAACTAACTTGATTAGGCATCCGAGCTATCTTGAACAAGTTCTCTCTGAACTGACTTGTATTAGGCATCCGAGCTAAACTCTAGTGATGAATACGATCGATAAAATATTGAAGAATTGCAATGTGATGGAAAAGAAAGGTTTTTCTCGCTTGTTTAGAACTACATGGAGCGAATAAAGTGCAAAGAAGCGTGTTCGTTTATAGTGCATTACCCAAACCTGCCTATGATTCCTTGTTAAAAAAACAAATAGAAAAATAAAAGGAACACATTTTCACATGTTCTCACTTCTGCATAAAGAAAGCAAGGAGAATGAATTTCAGTGTTCACCTCGAAGTCATAATCACTAGCTCGAAGACAAGTCTGTTCGCCTAACTATATACATAAGAAATGAACAGAGGCATGAAAGTTAGAAACAAGCTTGTTCGTCCAACAATGTACATGGAGAATGAACAGAAATGAAGAATAAGCTTGCTAGCTTAGAGAATGCATACATACTCTACGATACAACCATAAAAGAAGTTTGTTCACTTGAATACCTTAGCAAGGAACTAACAAAATCAATCCAAGACTCTGTTCGTTTACCTATGCAAACACAATGCTAACGGACTAATGGAGCAAGGGCAATAAATGTAATGCCCCAAAATCCCTAATAAGGTTTAGGACATTGATTAGGAGGTCGGGAGGGCCATAATTGATTTATTATGCCATTAAATGATTATATGCATGTTTATGTGAATTATATTATTATATGTTGATAAAAGCATGCATATGGGTCCACATTTCATTATAAGGGCATTTTGGTAATTTGGCCCGTTGAGGGCGTAATTGTGTATTTTCATGCATGTTGGTGAATTTTGAATAAGACCACATTAAAATGTGGATTTGTTCGAGCCATTCGGCGTGAGACGATCTGTGAATACAAGTTATCGGTCTGGTCATAACGGGTTAGTTTCGGGGCTCGGGGTGAGTCTCGGGGTGATTTGGTGATTAGAACATTACCGAGAATTAAAGGGTAATGGGATATGATTTATTAGCATTTGAGAATATTGAGAATAACAGGAATTGGAGGGCGTTAATTATGATTAACGAGATAGGTGCGAAAGGATGGTTTTGCCCTTGGTGGCCTTAAGAGGATTTTAAATGACCTAGGGGCATTTTGGTCTTTTGACCTTAAGGATTTATATCAGCTATTAAAGCTTAGAAGGCAGTAGAAAATAGAGCACTCCTTCACCTTCTCCCGTTCATCATTTCTTCCTCTTTTCTTCTTGATTTTTGAAGCTCTTTTTGAGGAACCAAGCCTTGAGGGTTTTGGGTTGTGTTCCACCAGTGAAGAGGGTGTGATTCTGAGATTGAGATGAGTTTTTAGCCATTAAAACTCTTGTTCTTGCTCTATTTTTCTATTTGAGTTTCAGCTGGTTTTTGAGTTGGAAAGTTGAGAATTTGATGGAAGTTTTGGCTAGGGTTACTTGGATTATGATGCCTAGGACTTGTGTATATGGTATTTGGGTTCATTTGGGGGTTTGAATGAAGTTTGGAAGCTTGATTTTCAGGTTGGAAATGGAGGATTCGAAGGAGGCTAAAACGAGGGTGAATCTGCCTGGTCCTAGCGCTATAGCGCCCAAAGGGTAGCGCTACAGCGCTAGCCAGGGCAAAATTCCCCTGGTTGTAGTGTTTGGGCGCTAGGGGGGCAGCACTATAGCGCTACCCTGTTTTCTCTTATGCATATTTTGGGCACTTTTGAGAGTTTTTGGTTCGGGGTTTCAATTTCTAAGGCTCGGGATCGAATCTACTCACTGTTTGGGTACAATTCGAGGTCCCGGGAGTGAGGTTTAGGTCAAGAACCTTTTATTGTTGATTTTAATTAATGGAGATTGAAATTGGTTATGACTAGGTGACCGCTAAGGAATCAAAAGGATCGATCATTCTCAAGGGTCATTCAATTGTTATTTCTCGCTCGAACCAGAGGTAAGAAAACTGCACCCTATATGTGACATTCATGGTTATTATTGAGGCATGTTGAGTGTTTAAATGTGGACATTGATTTCATATCAAATGCTTACCATATCTTGCTCACTTGTGAATGGCACTAACTTATTAGTCAGAATCGGCAATGGTGTCGGTATTAACTGTGAAGTTGTGACTTACTAGTCAAGTTCAGCAGTAGTACCAAGCACTGGTCGTATGGTATTGGCTTATGTGTCAAGAACGGTCTTAGCATGTTTAACGCAAGCTGATAAAGATTAGATCTAATCGACGTCCACATTGAATGACTCATCATGAGCATAAATGCCGGACCGACCTCAAGTTCGATGAAAACTAAAAGCGCTTGTCTAGTCTAAAGTCTAGTTACTTAGAGCCAGAGCCGAAAAGGCTAAGGTGACCTACACGTCACATGGCTAGGAGGGTAAGGGACCTCCGAGATAGACTTATTAGTCATCTAACCGAGATAGATTTATTAGTCATCTAATCGAGATGGACTTATCAGTTATCTGACTGAGATGGACTTATCAGTCATCTGATCGAGATAGACTTATTAGTCATCTAACCTAGATAGACTTATTAGCCATCTAATCGAGATAGACTTATCAGTCATTTGACCGAGATAGACTTATCAGTCATCTGACTGAGATAGACTTATTATTCATCTGGCCGAGATGGACTTATCAGTCATCTGACCGAGATGGACTTATCAGTCATCTGACCGAGATGGACTTATCAGTCACCTGGCCGAGATGGACTTATCAGTCATCTGACTGAGATGGACTTATTAGTCATCTGACCGAGATAGACTTATTAGTCATCTGACTAAGATAGACTTATTAGTCATCTGACCGAGAGAGACTTATTAGTCATCTGCCTCAGAGGGGGAGACTTATTAGTCATCTACTTAGAGCGCAGGGCTTCACAAACATTTATTTGTACCTGGTTGCATGCATGAGTAGGGTTATTACTACTAGGCATGCCTATAATGACTTAGTGACACGTTATTACTTGTTCATGAGCATATTGAGTTTTTCTTGCTGGGCTTCCCTCACGGGTGCTATGTGGTGCAGGTAAAGGCAAAAGAAAGTTGGACCATCCTTGAGTTGGAGAGCTTAGGTGGCGATGTGTACATATGCGGCTACTCGACCACCACGGCCGAGGGTTTAAAGAGGAACTAGAGTTAAACCCTATTTTTCCACTTAGGACGACTGGTTGTAAATATTTTGTTGTAATAAACCTTTAAATCCCAATGTATATGGTAAACGTTTTAGTGAAACGTTATATCTTAACCAATTTTTTTAATTCTAAATCGTTAATCATACTTAGTTACACGATTATGGCCAAATGACTCGATTAGTGAGTTTAGCACTGTTTAAAATGCACACCGTAACGATCCCTGGAGATTAGGGCGTTACAATAAAGGACTTATTCGCCCAAGGTTTCTTCTAAGGTACGAACAGGGATAAAAACTGTCAGAACATGTAAACTCACTAGAAAAACCATGTTAGCATTATCTGTTTATCCTTTCATCTCCAATCTGACACCCATCTGAAGCTCGGGATTTACTGAGTTAATCTCCTATCAATGAGGCAAGAGAAGAGTTGACCCCAAATTTGAAGAAGAATGAATGGAGATGCTCCTCATATATTAACTTGTCATCCAAACCCGAAAGATAGGTCTTAAGGGAATGTTTTAGTTGCCAAAGACATACCCGGTATGGCCAAACCTGCTAGGGGTATTGTAACGTCCTACTTCCTTAGAGTCGTTACTAAGTGAGTTTAAAAAGTGCATTCAACTCGCTAATCGAGATTTTAGGTCAAAAAGTGTGATTAAGCCATAAACAGAGTTATAAACTTTGAAAATAATTCCATTTACTGAAAATCATAAAGTGTTTGACACTTGGGATCCCAAAATATCGTTTAAAGATATTTACAACGTATAATTACAAACCAAGTCGACTAGACAACAAAATCTAAGTTTTAATACAATCATCTCTCAAAACCACTGGCTGTGGCAGCCAGGCAGGCCAAACATGTACGTGCCGCTTCACGCTCTCCGTACTCATGGTTGGTCGAATTTTCCCTTGCCCTTACCTGCACCACAGAGCACCCGTGAGCCGATGCCCAGCAAGAAAACCCTCACAAACAGAAAACATATGCATAACAAACACATAGCATATAAAGAGGCCATCAATAGGCTAAACACATACAGCCAAGCTGTCCCAGGCGCTTTACCAGGCCCTGGGTTTGCGGTCCACATCGTGAGGATATCCCAGGTATCCTTTAGGGTCTCGCCCTGGCAACTCGCACTCCACGTGCTCAACGCTGCTCCCGGCCCCTTGTCGTACTCGGCCTTGCACTCAACGTGCCCAATGCCATTCTCGGCCCTTTGTCGTTCCCGGCCCCTGCCGACCTCAGCCTGCGCCGTTCCCAGCTCTTGTCGAACATTCACATAATTGCATTCATAGCACAATAAACATATACTGAACACTAACAAATTCAATCAAAGGGCTACGCCCTGCAATTCAAACATATTGGGGCTCAGCCCTGCATACAAGCTCTATGGGAACAGTGGTTTTCTTACCTGCGTCCCGAGCTCTCCGAGCACCGATATCCCGAGCACAGTCCCCAACTTGAGCCTCGTCGAAATCCTAGTCACAACGCATTAACAATATTCATCCATCAAGTTCTAATCCATTAAATAACTTTGAGCCATAACTCTAATCTCTGGGACCTTGAATTCTATCAATCTGGGTGATAAAATCCATCCTGAGCCTTAACCTTTGAGTTCCCAAGCCTAAACACACTTAAAAACAAAAAATGGCACTAAGAGTCGCGGCCCTACCACACAAGCGCAGCGGCTAGCCTCGAAACAGAGGCTAGCGCCTCCCTGAAGCACGCACGGACCGCGGCGCGCCTCAAGCACCATGGCCTCCCAAGGCCTCGCATGCACACAGGTCACGGCCCTCGCCTCCAAACCCAGAAATATCCATCTGTTCTTGCATTTTCTTCAAACCATCTCATCCAAAATCAAACTAACAATTCCAGATAATCATCACAAAGGTTCTAGCCCAGTTTCAACATCAAAACCTATCAAAAACTTGCTCTACAAACTCAGCTAAACACCCTAGAACAGATCAAATCCTACTCACATGCATTTCCTAAGAAAACAGTAGGAATAAACCATAATTCTCAAAGTTAGAGCTTACCCTTGCTGAGTTATGATTCAGAGTTGATCCCCTAAATTCCCAACTTCAATTCCTTAAGCTCCAAGTCCTGGTTTTCTGGTTAGAGTCTCCCAAGCTCTGCCCCAATTCTAGTTCTTGACTGTTTTCTTTCCCTTGCTTGATTCCTTGAGTTGTCTTAGAGAGTAAAGATGAGAGAAAATAGAAACTATCTTCAGCTGAGAAGGGAAAGTGAATGTCAGTTCCTAAGTTTCTAAAAGCTTCCTAAGCTTTGTTTTATTTAACTTAAGCTTTAAGGTTACCTCAAGGCTCGGGGTGCCAAAACGTCCCCAAGGGAAAAATGGTAAATTTCCCCAATATCCCCTCCTAGATATTCTAACCTCAAATATATCTCCAAGTATTTATTTCCATAACCCCATAATACATCTAATACCCAAAATACCCCTCAACTCGCCCTGAGTAGGATTCTCAACCCCATTGTGACTTTCTGGCTAACTGCTCTCTAGAACTTCCTCGGATCGTGCTACACAAATATATATCACACACATATCATATTTATCACATTTATGCCCTCAACGGGCTAAAATCACAGACATACCCCTATTATCCAAACGGGACCCACATGCATATTTAATTCAACTAAACATGCATCTCTATCACATATTCACATATTAACATGTTAAATCATTTATTGCCCTCTAGGCACGCTAATCAAGGCCCTAAGCCCTATTAGCAAATTTGGGTCGTTACAAGTATAAACAAAGATCGCTTCTTATAGGGATCACTATTAAGGAACACTTCATAAAGGGGCCACCCATGATTGGTTGTTAAGACCTCTTTCTAAAGAGATCACTCATGTTTCAGTTAAAAAAAAGATTGCTTCATAAAGAGATAACGATCTGAAAAGAAGATAACCTCGAATTCTGATCATAATCAGGAAATAGGACAATTTCAAATTCTGATCTTTATCAGAAAAGAAGATAACCCTGAATTCTTATTGTAATCAGGAAGGAGGACAACTTCGAATTATGCATTAATAAAACCAGCTCAAACCCAAACTAAAAATAGTCCAAGATTTATAACTTGGTTACTCGGGGGGCATATAGGTGTTGGATATAACCATACCATGAGCTCGGCAAAAATCTACACAAACTTTAAAGAAAAATTAATTTTAAGGAAGAAAAAAAAGGTCAAAGTGTGGAGATAACTGAGCATCAAAAGGCACAATATTACAAATTTTTTGTGTAACAAAATTTTAAGTAATATTTTAAGCCTACCATGCTTCTATGAATTAAGGAGTATGAGTTCCAAGCAGATATAAGCTCATCATACTTGTATGTTTAAATAAGTATGCAAAGTGATTGTGAGAATTAACAAAACGAGTAGACGTACTTGGAAGTTAAAACAACACGATAAACTTGGAAAAAATTCAAGTTAGTATAAAAGTAAAGTTGGGAAATGAAAACCAAGCCTGTACAATAGCTCGGATTATCAGTATAATTCCTGATGAAACTTGAAAAACTAACAAGAAAAATCAAAGCAAAAAAATCCCGGTTCTAACCAGGTATGTGGCTTGAACACTAACAGGCAGCTACTAAGCAAAAAATTAAACCCGGTTGAACCAGACACGAACCGAGTAGATAAAATCATCTCGGAAACATCATCAGAAAAGAAGAGAATCTCGAACTTTGATCGAGAATAACTTCAAATTCTGTTCATTATCAAAAAAGAGGAAAACTTCAAAACTGATCGCCTACCTGTTGGAGGAATAACCTTCAACTCTATTTATTCATCCTTTAAAGGCATTTCCGTTGTTGTTCACCCATAATAGCCTACACTAGGTGAACTGGGAAGGAAGAATAATCTTGAAGCACTACAAAGAGAAGCTTGCTCACCCATGGGTCTTCATAAGGAAATAACTCTTTTTAACATGTTCATCAATTTGCATGTCACAAAAATGAACAGGAAAAGAAGAGCTCGAAAACCATGAAAGGTAATCTTGCTCGCTACTACGCATCTACATTGAGCGAACATAAACCTAAGAAGTACAAGAACATGTATCAACATGCAACCTGTTCGCCCATCATAGCCTGCTCGCCTATGTCTATATACATAAAGCGAGTAGAGTGATTCTATTAGCCTATGGTGTTGATAAAAGAATTATGCTAGCTAATTGTGCATTACCATAAATGAGCAGAACATTTATTCGTACCCAAGCACAACATAACAAGTGATCAAGGACCAAGACTCCTCAATCACTTGGGGGCATATAAGGTATAAGAAAGAACCAAAACAAGAAACTAACTATGAACCTTTCCAACCTAAAAGAGAAAAGTGTTATGTTCGTTCTACCCATAAAAATGTTATTTTTGTTCTACCCATGAAGGCAAAACTATGTCTGCTTGTGTTATGTTCGTTTTAACCATAAAGGCAAAAGTGTGTAAGCTCGCCTAAACATTAAGGCGAAATAAGAACACAAGTCGCGTGGGGACAAAAAGCTGATAAAAAAAACAAGTTGTTTGCATCATGTACAAAAGACAAACTAGTATGTTCGCTGGTACAAAAGTAAAAGCCAATGGTCTATTCGTTTGCATACAAGTACATACTACAACACAAAATAAAGATAGTTAAAAGTTTGCCAATACAAAATACTCGAACATGAGGTGCACTAGAGACTAAGCTATCAAGGCTTTGGCCGAGGGATCTGGTCACCCGAGGTAGCTAAAGGGTCAACAAAAGTGCTAGTCACAAGATCTACGAGTCTTGAACTAGCATCACCATCCCCTGGCTGCACTAGTGAGGTGAGAACAGAAGTATTTTTCTCCTCAACAAGTTTCTGTTCGCAAGCCTTTAGTAGGGACTTCTCTCCGCCATTCAAAAATGATAAATCAATACTGTGGTTGCGTTTCTATACCTGAAAGAACATGTTATTTATGATCTTTCCTTCTTCTTCAAGAGTTTGAAGGCCATCAACTTCAGCATCAGCTTTAAGCTGCCCAATCTCAGCAACATGAGACTTCTGGAGCTAATCAATCTCAGCCTTTAGTTGATTGATCCCAGTACAAGAGGAGCTCTTGAGTTGCTCAAGCTCAGTCCTATAAGTGTTCCTCTTGCCACGAATAGTCTCTACTTCAACCATTTGGGTACGACATGCATCCTCCTTGTCCTTCTTCAATTGCTCGATAGACTCAGATAGGTTGGTCAAGGTGATCATTGTCTGCAAGGGATAAAAAGAGATCAATACAGAAATTTAAGCGGAGAGATAACAAGTACAATAATAAGAGAAGAAACACACCTGAACAGTGCTGTCAATGGAATGGCGAACGATCTCGTTGGTGATGCAAACTCTGGAGAATGACCATTTTGCACGTACCTGGTCACTCTAAATAACCTCCTCAAATCTAGGCACCACCATTTGAGCACGAGTAGGTAGTGAGAAAGAAAAGTACCTATTCGTGGGGACCTCACTAGTAGTCGCTGCATGAGACGGTTGTGTAACCCCAACAGGAGGTCGACTTTGGCCTAGACGAGCAGAAGAAGACTCTGGAAGGGTCCCTTTATCCTTGTTCGTTGATTGTTTTCTCCTCTTGCTAGCCCTTGCACCTACAAATTTGGGGCCACCAAACAAAGCCCGAGCATTCATGCATCCTCTCAAAGAAAAATGGTAAGATAAAATGCAAGAGTAAAAGAATACATAGCATTCAGAATGCATTAAAAAATCAATAATATACCAGAAAGACTATTGGCATTGAAAGCTCTCTCTGGAAGATATTCATCTACCCAATGAGGGAAAGTTCGCTCCCCATTTCTAGGGGATAGATTTAAACCTTCCACATCACTAAAAGAATCAAAAGGGAGAGGCACATGCGATAAATCAAATTCTGGACAGTTGGGCAATGTAGAACAAAAACTACTCGGGGAAGAACGAGCAGGTAAAACCTCAAAACGCGCTAACTTTGGCTCGTCACGAATAGCAATGAAATATTCATTTAGAACAAGATCAGTAACCTCCTCTGATCGCCCCTCATGCATAGACTTCCAAACCTCAAAAAAGGAAACGTAGTCAAACTCCAGAAGGGGAGATAGATGATCCAATGAGTGGTGTGGTTCAAGGATATCGACCAATTGCAAATTGTTTTCATTAATGAGGAAATACACATTCCTATACTTATCACCCAATCCTCGTAACTGAGAAAGGCGTTCTTGCATCTCAGAGGTTGGAGTTGGTCGTCGATAGCGGCCTAAAACAACAAAGCATGCGAGCAGAATAAGCATACAACAAAGGATGCAAACAGATAACCTTGTCAAAGGAAAATGACCTGACACTTACCAATATCACAGAAGAGCCTATGCTCAAATTTGATGGCATTGGTAAAAAAGTACTGACTGAAATAACGACCAAGATTGGAAACACCACTCCTGAGAACTTCTCCACCAAAATAGCTACACAAGTGGTAGAACCCTTCAGAACCTGATGCACGATTGGACTTGATATTGAAAAAGTATTATACCGCCAAAGCATCAGGAGAACGCCAATCTAGCACTCTATACAAAATACGTAGCACTGCCAATAATTTGTAACTGTTTAGCGTCAACTGAAACATGGCTATTCCAAAATAATCACATATTCCCACAAAATATGTGTGAAGTGGAAGGAAGGTGCCTCCTTGACAATGCATGGGACTCCAAGCAGTATATTCTTCTGGTTGGGAGTCTGCTCATTCATCATTAGCAAGGACTTTAAGCCTAAGCTCGCCAATGAGTCCATATTTGTCTACTGAATGAGAGAGATCACTTGTAGAAAAAGTGGATCTCGATATCACAAAACCTTTCGAGCTAAATATTTCTCCGAGCCCTTTTTCAGTATAATCAACCTCCTTCCTCTTCCTTAAAGCTCTTGATTTCTTGGGAGGCATGGACCTGGTTGCAGATCAGAAGCAAATATGGATGAGCAGATCCCTATACACTTTAGAGACCAAGGCCTAACTGGATCATGAAAAATGTTGGACAGCTTAGTGATCGAACAAACCAAGTACCTAAAAAGATAAGAAAAGAGTTAGGTTTTGTTCGCATACATAGTACGAGGCTTGTTCGCCCATATGAGTACTAGTAGGGTGAATAAAACCATAAAAAGGATCTAATACGTAAACATGAAAGAGTTGTTCGTTTATCTAAAGCACGCTAAGAGCAATCTAATCAGTCAAATGCATTTATTTGAGGAGACAATAGGATCTGATTGCCCTTCTTTGTTTTAAAGCCTATGCTCGTATGTAGGCTATTGATGAGCATTTCGTGACACTATAATTGCCTAAAAGCATAGAAGAGTATCTATTTGTACAAACTAGAATATACAAGCGAGTAGAACCCATGAAGTACAAAAATAGAATGTCAAAAAGCATTCAAGTCTGGCATAAGCAGCTTGTTTGTTTATGTGTCTTTACGAGACACTAACATAAATGCATTGAGTGATAGTAAGTGGAGATCAAAACAAAACTCACTCAAGTTGGTATATTTGAGGTGGATAGCAACTGTAAGGAGGCTTTAATTGAATTAATTGGAAAAGATGGGCCATTAAAATGTGAAATTCTTGTTCGCTTGGGACAAGGGCTCCTCCTAAGCATGTTCATAACTGCCTATCATAGGGTATCAAATCATCATATATTTTGGCTATCAGGGAAGGCGTTAAACTATGGTCTCTTTCCTTTAAAAAAAATCAATTCAGTCAAGTTAGCCTATAATAGGCAAACACAGGCCACTAGAGGGGCATATTCACCGGCTTATATTCTATTCGCACACAATCATTCAACACAGGCGACCATAAAATAAATGAGAAGATTCTATTAACCTTCACATGGACTGATCGCCCACTTCAATAAGTGTTGGGCGAACAAGGGTCAAAACAAGTTCGTTCGCATACAACAAAAATGTGTCGTATTCACTAGCCTCATAAAAGTGGTTGTTCGTTGGCAAGGCCTTGATGCAAGTGCTCAAGTCAGACATCAAAATAGCCTAACCAAGTTATGTTCCCTCAAGTACTCACAAGCAATATATACATGGTGCGAATAGAATGAATAAAGGCTATGAATTTGTTCACAAAGCAATCAAGAAACATGCAAAAGTCACAAGGGACACATAAAGAGCAGACCATTCGCTGAAATTTCCATATAAATATTGAAATCCAAGAGTTTTGTTCACACGTGAATATACTAGGAGCGAACAGAGAAGAAGTTGTTCGTTTATGTGCCTATATTAAAAGGAAAAAAATACTATTCGCATATATGGAAAAAGTATCATGGAGGATCAAGTCAGGATCTTGTTCACGCAAGCTTTTATTCCTAATGGAAAGCTCTTTTATCAGAATTAAAGGCACTGAAAAAGGAGAGTTTAGGTAGGAATTGAAACATGTTCGGGTTATCCACATACGAGAGAACTTAGAATAACGATTCCCTATTCTACTTGGTCAGTAGACAATCGACTTGTTTGAACGTGTGTGCTAGGCGAAGAAGAATCAATTAGACTTGATCCTGTGTAACACTACTTGTTCGGTTACAAACAAAGCAAAACCAGTCCTACTCATTGGTCATTCAGGTTCAAAATATAAAAAGAAGCATCTTGTGAGGAATCAAGGCTCCGATATTAGAGGAGGGATTCTTACTCAACTATCGGCAAAAATTGACAAAATGTAGTTTAAAATAGTGGAACTTAATGGCGTAAATCTATCTAGCTAAAGCTTGAGCTTTCTTCAAATTTAACTCAAATTTGCGAAAAGAAACTTTTTGAATGGTGCGAGCAAGACGGCGATGGAGTCTCTGGTGGTATCAACTTTGCTCCAGCAATGTCGAACTCCTCTCAATCCACTGCCGGCTGAGGTGTTACCTTCTCCGGCGGCGTCGAACACTTTCCAAGATTGGGGTCAGTTGTGGCTCTTGTCTCTCCAAGTGAACAACCAGCTTTGAGAAATGGGCTTTAGGTTTTGTAAAAATAAATGGGCCCGAAATTAGATCTGTACCCATTTTAAATGATCCATTTTAATTTTTACCCACTATTTTTAACTTTTATTTTAATACCCACATTTTCAATTGATGTACCCATTATACCCCTTCAATTACATGTTTTTTTTCTCCTTAAACACATTACAATTAGAATGTATTTCCAATTTAACTATAATATGACACATATAATACACATTACAACAACACTTAGAATCATGTGCTCAAATAAGAGTAATTTGGGAAATCTCATGATAATAATGGGTAAAGTTCAACTAAATATATTTAGTGTCTAATTTTAGTTAACTACTCTTAAAAATGGGTAGTTCTCAACTTTTCCCAAAAAATAAGCCTAAGGTGACTTATTTCAAAACAGCTCAAAAAGTTGGTATTCCAATGGAAATCCTTAGAGTAGAATAAAAGAACAGGAAAATTATAATACTTTTTGGAACACGATCAGAAGCGGTACTAAGGGAAAAGGCTACTTTATTTAAATGCCACTTGAATGTATAACCAAAGAAAATGGGGAAATTGATCACATAATTAAGTCAGAATTGTGCAAAGCACAAAAACTATCTTAGAAGGCAAATGTTATACCAATTTTTTGGCATGATGACATTTCAAATAATAGCAATTATAAAGGGATGATGAGCACAATTAATTGCATTCATGTTCTCACAAAGCAAACTACCAAACGCTAGCATAAAGAGTCTAATCACTCAGTGACATTCTTCTATTCCCATTCATTCAATATAGGCTATCTATGCTAACAAAAATAGTGACGGGTGGCAAGGTCGTCATTTATCAAAATACAGCTATATTTGTGCTATTATAATGTTGAAATGTATTATTTATGGGCCAAGCCGAATAGCTTAGGCCCATGATTTAAATATAACCCTAAATTCCTCTCTATAAATAAGAGGAGAAGGAATCAAAATAGGGGAGGCAATTTGTAACGTCTCAATTTCCCTAATAAGGCTTAGTGCCTTAATTAGGGGGCCAAGAGGGCAATAATTGAATAAGTTGTGTGATTATATGCATGATTATGTGAATTATGTGAGTTATAATATAATATGACTATGTTTGCATGTTTAGGTGTATTAAGCATGCATGTGGATTTGTTTCTTATTAGAAAGACATTTTCGTAATTTTGACTCGTTGAGGGTATAATTGTTAATATATGTGTATTTGTGATTGATACCACTTTATTATGTGAATATATTTGAGTTATTCAGCACGAAGTCATCTTAGTGGGCAAGTTAGTGGTTTAGTCACAATGGGGCCAAAATACCCGGCTCGGGGTGAGCCCAGGGGTATTTGGGTAATTTAGTACATTGTCGGGACTTATCGGGTAATGGGAAGTTATTTGGGGGAATTATAAGGTGTTAATTGAGATTAGCGGAAAATGTGGCAAAAGACTAAATTACCCTTTAGGACATTAGAGAGCAAGGAAATAAGTAGGGGCATTTCGGTCTTTTCATTTCAAAGAGTGACTTAGTAACTAGATTGCTTTAGAAATAGGAAACCAAATAAACAAAACACTCGGCTTCACTCTCTCTTCTCTCTCTCCCTTTTTCTTGTACTTTGGCTCCAAGAGGAATTTTGGAGTGGCTTGATCATCTTGAGGATAGGAAGGAGCTTGTAAGTAATTGGAACTTGCTTTGGGAGAACTCAGTGGCTAGCAGGCTTAAAGAAACAGCTAGGGAACAAATTGTACATAGGTAAATTTAGGTTTAAGTTTTGAGCTTTATTTCTATGTTTTTAGTTTCTAAAGCTATTGCTGAATTTTGAGTTGTGGTTAAGTTTTTGGTGTATTTATGTTGCCTTAAGTGTAGTATTGAGGTTTTGGGACTCAATTATGGGTTTGGTACAACTTTGGGGTGAATTTTGTGAGTTTCGGCTTGGAGAAAGCTTTGAAAATCTGGGTTCACGAGGTTGCATTGCGACGCTGTTCTACTACCCGGTTTAGTAGAATTCGAGGTCTCGGAGGCTAGGACTCAGTCCGGAAGCCTTTATTTACTCGATATTGATGGATATCATTTATTATGGTTGTAACTAGGGTACCGCTAGGGCTCGAAAGGGGATCGTGCTTGAGGGTCGTTTTTATTTAGCTAGTGCTTAGACCAGATGTAAGAAAACTGCACCCAATACGTGATATATGTGATTAGGGCTTGGCCTAGTTGTTGAACATGGTTATGATTAGGGCCCAAGCCCCTGTGAATGAGCATGATTATGGTTATGCTTGTGATTGTTTGATTAAGTATGCTTGAATGCTTTGTATTTGGATAATTGTTAAATGATGTATGGTTGTCTGCATTATCTGATTGAAAAGGCTTGACTTATAAGTCAAGGACGGCAATAGCGCGTTGAGTGCTGGTTGAAAGGCCTGACTTATAAGTCGAGGGCGGCAATAGCGCACTGAGCGCTGGTCGAAAGGCATGACTTATAAGTCAAGGGTGGCAATAGCGCATTGAGCGCTGGTCGAAATGATTGACTTATAAGTCAAGGGAGGACTAGCGCACTGACCGCAGGCCGATATGGTTAGGCCTAATCAGGAGTGTGGTATACGCTTGACCGACTCTATGGTCACTTGGAAAATAAAGCGCCAGGTACGCTTGGCTAGCCCTGAGGCTAGGTATACAGAGGATAGGGCGTTGGGTCCCAATGTGACTCTATAGTCACTTATCCTAGGGTAACGGGCCCCAATATGACTTTGTGGTCACCTATCTAGGGCAATGGGCCCCCGGTGTGACCCTGTAGTCACTTACCTGAATTGAATGCATGCATGAGTAAGGTTATTACTGATAGGCATGCTAATTATGATTATGTAATATGTTGTTAACTACTTATGAGCAAGTTTAAGTTTTCTTGTCGAGTCTTGGCTCACAGGTGCTATGTGGTGCAGGTAAGGGGAAAGAGAAGCTAGACCAGCCATGAGTTTGAGAGCTTCGGTGGCGGCGTGTACATATGCAGCTTGCTCAACCACCATGGTCGAGGATTCACAGAGGAACTAGGGTTGAACCCTAATTTTGTCACTTAGGCCAGCTTGTGTTGTAATTGCCCTTTTGAACTATAAATGACCATTTAAATGCTTATTTTGGGATCCCATGTACGAACTTAAATATTTTAATGAAATGATCATTCCTTTTGACCAAAAATTTTAACCATAATCTGTTAATTACTTTTAGTTACACGTTTATGGCCAAATAGCTTGATTAGCAAGTCTAGAACTATTTAAAGTACACAGTGTAACGGTCTTGGATATCCAAGGCGTTACACAATTGATAATGTCGATACTCCTTTCTTGTATAAACAATCATTATGTAATGTAAAAGCGAAGGAGCCGAACCACTATAAAAATATTGTGTTACATATTTTATCAGATCTTTTTTCATGAATTCATGCTCTTATGTTCTCAAGTTGACGAAAAACAATGTCAACAGTATTATGAAAGTGAGGTTATTGTCATTAGTAAAATAATTGTATAAGTAAACCAAATACATGTTTTGTTTTCAATAAAATAAATAGAATAAATTTATTAGTTAAATTTATTTTCTAATGATATTGGTTTTATAATTTATAACATTTGATTTATTATGATGTGGTATATCTTATTGTAAGTGTTTACTATTATTTTACTATTATTGTATTTCTACAAGTTTTATCAAGAATTTTTATATTTTTAGACAAATGTGTGATATTCTAAATTTTCTTGAAATTTCCATCAATATAGAAAATATTTTTGATATTTTTATAAAATTATAGTGCCGTCAATATCGATATTTTCTTCCTTGGTCACAGTCATATTAGTTAGTCACCAATTTATCTTTTAGAGCACATAGATCCCCATTTTTTTTTAGAATTGCTACATGTTAGTCCATGCATTTACTATTAAGGAAAATAATATACTCCGCACAAATATATATACATATATATTTGCATGTAATTTAGGTTAATAAATGGATAACAAATTTTAAGTCAATGACTAGGTTATCGATTCATGCCTATTGTTCTCCTCTCCACCATCAAAGAAACTTTGGTTAGTCAGAAATAGGGGCCACCACTTGCAGATGTGAGAATACAATAGAAATGAAATTATATTGGCTTGATTTTAACTCCAGAAGGAGGTTCTTAACTTGCAAGAACATGAGGGCGAGCAAAATAATTTTCTTTTCCATTTATAATTATCTACCCATTTTTTTTTCTTTACTTTGTGTGAAAATGGAAGATGTGGTTTTTTTATAAGGGTGATAATTCATATTAGTCGTTCGTGTTTGTGTCATGTTGAGATTCATGTATTGCAAGAAAATGTTTAACCAAAACCCAACTCATTTAATTATCATGTCAAAAATTAAACCCGAACCCAACTTGTTTATAAACGAGTTGACACGACGTGACTCGAGTTACCCATTTACAAAAAAATGTCATGTTTGATTTGTGTTAATATTGTTGGAAACAATTTTTCAATATGCACAACAAAAGCGCAATAAGTGGGCCCATAAGATTACAAATTTTTTTATTTAAAATACTTTTAAACAACGGATCCATTAATATACATACATTAATCATAAACATATAGAAGAAGAAGAACATATCAGCTGAAGATCTATTAAGTGTCCTTGCTATCTTTTAGTATTTATAAATGAACATCCAATCCAAGTTTTTTCGTCAAGAACTCAAACCACGATCTTTCGAACCATTCTCTATACCTCAAGACGTGTATGGGCACGTAGAGAAACAATATGATTATTTGTGATTCACAAGATATACTCAACACATGAGATCTTGGAATAGACTATGAGAAAATTATGTTTTTCTTTGAGAAAGAATTATTCGATATATTTCTTTAGGATTGTGTCCAAGGAAACTAAGGTGTGTGAGTGAAAGCTTATGAAAACTTATTAGACCTGAAAATAATAATATATATTTATTCTATGGTTTATTAGTTATTATCTTATCATTTAAAATAATTAAATCACATTTAATCATTTATCTTAATAAAATAATAATTAAATAAATAAAAGAGTCACACACTAAGTCACTACTCAGTGTACATGCCAATCATTGTGGCGTGTGACACATGTCACCACTAGGTGGTTTGTGTCCAACCTCTTTTAGATATTTACTTTAAAAAAAAAGATGCCGAAAATTATATTTTAAATTGATTTTTTCTTACTAATATTTAAAATAAATATGTGAATAACTTATTGTTATCCAAAAAACAGGCACGAATGACGTGGAAAGTGATTCCCGGACACGTGGCTGACACTTGGCGGAATTCTGCTAGGGTATCGACCAGAATAGATATTACAAGCAAAAGGCAGTCGAAGCTTACCTGCGACCAGTATGGTCGCAGGTTCCGCATGCCTCATGATACTTTTATAAAGATCTTGGTCAATCCCGAAATTGACTCTCATGATTTCCTGAGTATCCGATTATTTAGGAAAGAATATCTGTAACAAATTAATGTAATCCCCCTTGAGCCTATAAATAGAGAAAGATAGCTCAAGGAAGGGACTTTTTGCCTTCGAATTATTTGAGACTAGAGTGATTCTATTTGATATATTGTCTTGTTCTTCAGAGGTTAGTGAAACTCATTGAACCCTAGTTCTTTGATCACTCCTTTGAATCCTATATCAATAACAATTCAAGTGGACGTAAGTTATTACCAGATTCTGGGGCCGAACCACTATAAACTTTTGTGTTCCTTATTGTTTCGTCATCATATTCTTTCCAACGTGTTTGTCCACATCAAGCATATTTGACTCCGTGTCAGTTGGCTAAAATCAGGGTCAACATTCTGGTGCTTTCATTGAGAGCTTGATACATCATCGTTGAAAAGATCAATGGCGAAAACTACCAGGAAAACTGGACAGGAGGCCAGCGCTGCATCATCTCACCCGCCTCCTCCTCCTCCAAACGTGGCTGAGGATGAGCCACATTTGGAATTTGATGAGGAAGAAATGGACGACGCGACGCTGAAGAATACCCTAGGGGCATTGCACGAGGAACTGGCCAATCTGAGGGCCAGCCAGGAAAGTGCTGCCGAAATCATGGCGCGGCAGCAACAAGAAATTGAGTGGCAGCGCCTGGAGCTGAGTGAAAAGCAGGCGGAGATGGACCGTCGCCAGAGGGAGGCCATGGATGCCCTCGAGGCAGCCTTACAATTGGCTAGGAATCAGGCTGCACCTGCCTCACAGCCTAATCAACCTGCGAATGGGCCACCCCACAGGGGTCCCAATCCTAGCCCGCCTATCCAACCCTCGAGCCCACAAAGGCCCGAGCAGCCACCGGCACCTCAGGACGACGTCCCGCTGATGGACCCTGAGGCACAGCCTCCATCCCAAGCTGGTCGCAGCAATCCCCCGCAGCAAAGGCAAAATAGGGCCACGCAGCCGCCTCGCAGTCCTAGACGCCATAGGGGCGACGAGCCAAACCCTCCGAGCAGAGGATAGCATCCTCCTGGTAACAGGAGGAACTCAGAGTTAGGCTCTGCGATTCGAGGCCCCCCGCGGCATGATAATGCACGGGGACCTAACGACCAACGCAGACCACCCTCTAATGCTCGGGAGGTTCCAGCCCGGGAAGGCAATCGAGGGAACAGTCGATCCCACCATAGCCAATCAAGATTCAGAGATGGCCATGGTTATAATGAGGCCGACTCAGGCAGAGGAAATGTCGGTCGGAGGAATGAAGAAAGAGGTGGAGGCAGAAGCCAACCACCTCAGGATGACCAACCTGACAGACGGGACGCTGGGTGGCAGCCCAGACAAAATAACGTCTTCAACCGGCTCGGAGCTAGCGAGCAGCGGAGGAGAGATGAAGACTTAAGAGATGTACTCAACGATCACCGCGAGCGGCATGGCGAGTACGTCCCCCCAGCACCAGAGGCCACGGTGATTCCTGGCGCTGTGCAGGCCCAGATAGATGCCCTCAACCAAGCAGTGCAGCAGCTGGTCGGGGGAAGAACATCTTATATCGACCACCATAGGAGGAAAGGCACTCCTTTCGTCCAGAGGATAGCTATGGCAAAAACTCCTAGCAAGTTTAAAATGCCTACGCTTCCGAACTTTGATTGGTATGGTGACCCGGTATCTCACGTCAACAAGTTTGAGATACAAATGGACATTCAGAAAGTGTCTGAGGACGCTCGGTGCAGGATCTTCCCTGCAACACTTTCTGATGCCGCACATGAGTGGTTTTTTAAATTCCCTCCTGCAAGTATAGTTTGTTGGGAAATGTTCGTAAAGGAGTTTTACGGACAGTTCTACGCGGGTCGTGTGCACCCGACTGAGGCAAACCAGCTGGTTGAAATATGCCAGCAAGAAAGAGAACCACTGAAGGACTACGTCTAATGCTTTATGCGAGCGGCTGCTGGAGCGAAAATAGTGGGAGACGAAGGAAAGATGATGGCCATAACCGCAGGGGTTAAGCGCCGCACTCCTCTCTGGAACAGCCTCCGAAAACATGGGGTTAGAACTACCCAGGAATTCTTGGATCGGGCTGATCGCTACATCAAGCTCGAAGATGCCATCGCCGATGAAGGAAAGCCCCTAGGCAAGGATAAGGAGACTGCCGAGCCCGCCAAAGCTGCCAATGGGTCCAAGCCCAACGGCAACGGGAACGGCAACGGCAATGGCAAGAATGGGGGGAAACGGCCACACAATGAGCCTTCCACCTCTAACAATAAACGAGCCAAGGGTAACCGTTATGAACCTCGGTTCACTAACTATACTGCCCTAGTTGAGTCTTGGGGAGAGGTTTATCAGGCCACGAGTTCCAGCGTGCCTTATAAGAAACCTGCTCCCATTTGAAATGATATTTCGAGAAGAGACACTACTAAGTTTTGTCGTTATCATAATGACTACGGACATGATACCAACGAATGCAACTAGCTGAAAGATGAGATCGAGTTCCTTATTAGACAAGGACACTTGAGAAGATATATACGGGCCTCGGGAAATTCCCAACGAGAAGCTCCAGGTGGCAACGAGCAAGCGCCCACACGCCAACGCTCGCCACCTTTGTAGCCTGACCTCGTGACTGGCACATTGTTAACCATCTGTGGAGGCTCGCACCTCGCGGGAAACAGCAGAAAGGCCAGAGAACGATATGCTCGGACTCTGCGCCACGACCAGGACATCGAGATGATGACTGTGGATGACCGCGCGCCGAAAAAGGCTCGATCAGAAGAGGGTGAAATAACCTTCTCTGATAGCGATGCCCAACATGTCCGGTTCCCACATTCCGATCCGCTGGTCCGGATATCCAAATGGCCAACATGATGGTGAAGAGAGTGCTGGTTAATACAGGTAGTTCGGTGAACATCCTGTATAAGTCTTCATTGGAACGCATGAAGTTGTCCGTTAAGGACCTGGAGCCCTACAACCAAACAATATACAGCTTCTCTGGTGAGGGACTCGCCCCCGCAGGGTCAATCAGACTACCAGTGACAGCAGGTACAGTGCCTGCTACCAAGACATTACTCACTACTTTTATAGTAGTCAATTGTCCTTTGGCATACAATTCCGTCATTGGGAGGCCTATACTGGTTGATCTACGGGCCGTCACCTCTATGTGGCACTTAGCCATGAAATTCCCGACAGACGCAGGGGTAGGACGCATGTTGGGAAACCAGAGGGAGGCTAGGGAGTGCTACAACGCCTCAGTCACAAAGGCGAAGAAGGGAATGTCAAAGAGCACTCCCCCAGATAGGCTGCAGATGGAAATTGATACACAAGACCAATTCGGTGATGAAGTCACCAAATAGGGTGTTGCCCAAAGTGAGGATAGAGATTTAGATTCTCGCTTTGGGGATTTTGAAGAAAACGTTGGACCCGTCGAGGACCTGGAAGAGGTCCAACTTGATGAGAAAGACCCGAACAGAGTCGTGAAAGTCGGGAAAAACTTATAACCAACCACGAAGCATGCACTGGTGGAGTTTTTGCGAAAAAACCAGGAATTCTTTGCCTGGTCGCACAAAGACATGGCTGGGATAGATCCTGCAGTTATCAGCCATGTCCTGAACATAGACAAGAGTTTTCCACCCGTGCAACATAAAAGAAGGCTGCTCGATAAGGATCGGTCGAAAGCCTTAAAAGAAGAAGTTGAGAGATTAAAGGAGACTAGGTTCATCAGGGTGGCGTTTTATCCATCGTGGGTCTCTAATCCAGTACTGGTTCCCAAGCCTAACGACAAATGGCGAACCTGTGTGGATTTTACAGATCTCAATAAAGCCTGCCCGAAGGATTGCTTCCCACTCCCAAGGATTGACCAGTTGGTCGATGCTACTGCAAGACACGAGATCCTCTCTTTCATGGATGCATACTCAGGCTACAATCAGATAAGCATGCATCCCCCTAACGAGGATCACACCAGCTTTCAGACCGATACAGGATTATACTGTTATAAAGTAATGCCCTTCGGACTGAAAAACGCAGGTGCGACTTACCAGCGGTTGGTTAACCACATGTTTAAAGAATTGATCAGAGTAAACATGGAGGTATACGTGGACGACATGCTGGTAAAGTCGAAAAAGGCGGAAGGACATGTGAAGGATTTGCAAGAGTGTTTCGATGTATTGAACAAGTACCAGATGAAACTAAATCCTCTCAAATGTTCCTTCGGAGTTGGAATCAGGGAAGTTTTTGGGGTTCATTGTTAATTCAAGAGGAATCGAGGCCAACCCCGACAAGATAAAAGCCCTGATTGACATGAAATCGCCAGAGAAGATCAAAGATGTACAAAGTTTAACTGGGAGGATTGCAGCCCTAAGTAGATTTATTTCAAAGTCAACGGATAAGTGCGTCCCTTTCTTCAATCTACTTAGGGGCAATAAGAAATTTGAATGGACAGGAGACTGCGAGCAAGCTTTTCAGGCCTTGAAAGCCCATATGGCACAGCCTCCTATTTTATCAAAGCCTATCGAAGGAAGTTGCTGCTAGTGCGGTACTAGTACGAGAGCAAGAAGGCGTACAAAAAGCGGTTTACTATGTAAGCAAGAGGCTGATCGGAGCAGAACTGAGGTATCCTCCCATCGAGAGGTTAGCATACTGTTTAATCTTGGCCTCAAGGAAGCTACGTCCTTACTTCCAAGCCCATCCCATTACAGTCTTAACTGACCAGCCCCTTCGGCAAGTCCTCCAAAAACTAGAGGCGGCTGGGTGTTTATTAAAATGGGCAGTCGAACTGGGGCAGTTCGATATTACATATTCACCGCGAGCAGCAGTAAAAGGACAAGTCTTGGCTGATCTTATTGCAGAGTTCACCGAACTCCCGGACAGCGAGCAGTGCGAACAGCCTAGTGAGCCTGAGCCTCAAACTGAAGCTCCTTCGTGGAAGTTATTCACAGATGGGTCATCAAACGAATCTCACGCGGGAGCAGGAGTGATCTTGATAACGCCAGAAGGGCATCGATTTCACTGCGCCATTAGGTTCGACTTCACCCCGTCAAATAATGAAGTTGAATACGAAGCACTCCTCGCTGGATTAAGAATGGCAAAAGACATGAGTATAAAGGTGCTGGATATTTACAGTGATTCACAGCTGGTAATGAATGAAGTTCTAGGGGAATATCAAGTGCGAGGCCTAAAAATGGTGGCCTACTTGAACAAAACTAAAGACATGTTAGCCCAGTTCACGAAGTATACCCTCCAGCAAATACCCCGGGATCAGAATTCGAATGCAGATGCCTTAGCCAAACTCGCGAGCACGAAAGATGCTGACACTTTGAATATTGTGCCAGTGGAAAGATTGAGCGAGCCAAGAATACGAGCAAATGAAACCAGTATGGAAATCCGAATGGAAGATACATGGATGGCACCTTATTTGGAGTATCTCACAAATGGTGTACTACCAGCAGATAGAAACAAGGCCAGAAATCTTCAAAGGCAGGCTGCTAGGGATATATCAGTCGATGGTGTTCTTTACCGAAGGGGATATTCCATGCCACTGCTCGGATGTATTACACCAGAGAAAGCTAAGGAGCTAATGAAGGAAGTACATGTAGGCTTCTGCGGGGATCACGCTGGGGGGCAAAGTTTGGCGAAAAAGATTCTAAGGCAGGGTTATTTCTGGCCGACTATGAACGAAGATTCAATGGAGTTTGTGCGAAAGTGCAATAAGTGTCAGAGATTTTCCAAAATCCCACGCGCAGCTCCAAACGAGTTAAAACAGATGCAGAGTCCTTGGCCTTTTGCAGTATGGGGTATAGACTTGATTGGATCCCTGCCAACGGGAAAAGGCGAAGTGAAGTACGCAGTTGTAGCAGTCGACTACTTCACCAAATGGGCCAAAGCTGAACCACTCGCTACCATAACGACCAAGAAAGTTCTTGACTTTGTCATCAAGAACATTGTTTGCCGATATGGTTTTCCTCAAAAGATTGTCTCAGACAACAGAACCCAGTTTGACAGTGACTTATTCACAGACTTCTACGAAAGGCACGGGATTATTAAAAGCTTTTCTTCAGTCGCACATCCACAAGCAAACAGGCAGGTCGATACAGTGAATAAAACGCTTAAGGACACCCTGAAGAAAAGGCTTGAAGATGTTAAAGGAGCATGGCCAGAACAGCTGCCTGAAGTCCTCTGGTCATATAGAACTTCTCATCGAACATCGACAGGTCATACCCCGTGTTGACGGTGAAATCTCGTCAACGAAATTAAGTCGGAAAACTCAAAGGTAAATGCGGCGATGTTTAGATAAGAACTTAGAATTAACTTATGAAAGGAGAAACATAGATGAACAATGGAGTGAAAAATGTATATTGCTTAATAGCCTCTGCATACAATGAATTTTCCAACCCCCTTTCAGGTGGGGTTAGAGTTCATTTTATAGTAGGCTCTAATGGCCCTGGGTACATGGTGGTCCAGGGGACCAAATGGTACATAAGTACTATGTCAGGAGAGTGGCTTCAGAGGTGGTGGTCGTACATCTAGTACAGGGGCAGGCGTCAGGAGGATGCCTCCACTACTTGTCCGTACCCATGTCTGATGGGTGGTGACAGGCATAGTGGCGCAGGTGGTAGTGGTGTCGGCTCTGACTCCTGGCCGTAGACGTACGGGCCACAACTCTTATTCCAGCACTCCCACTCCCTCACTGGTACGGGTGTCCGTACTCGACATACGGGGTCTTAGCGGCCGTACTCTGTATGAGATCGTACAAGTACGTCCCATTCATCTCATATCCGAGCCCCCAAGCATTGGGGTCCCAAGGTATAGGGAACGGAACACTTGACGTGCGTTCGTGATAGGCATGGGGCCTTGATGGACGGGTGCGAGATGAGATGACTTTTTCGCGAGCCCCTTGGTGGCGAGGCTCCTTTGACGCGTCCCCCCATTCGCGAGGCCGCCTGGTGTGCGGGCGCGGCTGCGCGAGGCCAAGGGCCTGCTGGGACGCGCGAGGCCACCTGATGTGCGGGCGCGGCTGCGCAAGGCCGAGGGCCTGCTGGCGCGCGAGGCCGCCTGGTGTGCGGGCGTGGCCGAGCGAGGCCACCTGGTGTGCGGGCGTGGCTATGCGAGGCCGAGGGCCTGCTAGCGCGCGAGGCCGCCTGGTGTGCGGGCGTGGCTGAGCGAGGCCACCTGGTGTGCAGGCGTGGCCGAGCGAGGCCACCTGGTGTGCGGGCGTGGCCAAGCGAGGCCATGGCGTCTCGCGTCTAGGTGGCCGAGCGTGGCCGAGCGAGGCCATGGCGTCTTGGCATCTATGTCGTGTAAATGGGGGCTTCATGGCATTGATCTCATATTTTCTCTTGGTGAGATTTTGAGCATCAACACCTATCCTCTTGCAGTATTCATTGTGGCCCCTTAGCTTAGTAGGGCCAAACCTTGTGGCTCATAATGTGTGGTTTCTTATGAGATGATCTCCTGTATTCAACAAGGCCTACAGGCTTGAGCCCAATAGCATGAATAAGTGACCTTTATCCCTATCTTCCAATCAGGGACTAAAGAGTTTTTATTTGGTGGATTTTTGGCATCCACACCCCGTTTTCCTTAGCATGCGGATATGAAGTATGTTACCTGTCGAATTAGATCCCCCCTAACATCGACGCATTACGTACGACCAGAGCCAGAATAGCCAACTAATGATGGAGTCCCTAGACACAATTAAAGAAATACGAGAACGAGCCAAAATCCGAGTTGCTACGTACTAGCAAAAGGTCGCCCGGTATTTTAACTCCAAAGTAAAAGAAAGGAAATTCAACGTCGGTGACCTAGTGCTACGACGAGTTTTCTTGAATACCCGCGACCCCACTGCTGGAGTGCTCGGACCAAACTAGGAAGGACCTTACCAGATTGAAGAAGTCCTTCATCCTGGCACCTATAAACTTGCACGCTTAAATGGAGATCTCGTTCCACGCTATTGGAACGGTGAACACCTGCGCAAGTACTACCAATAAATAGTCCTTTTTAAAGGACTGGCTTGTATTAATTTTTACTTTTTACAAGTTTCGAAAAAAGAGTTAGCCACGTTGTATGGCTAATCGCTTATAAGTGTAAGATCTTTTCTAAGATCACTCGTAAAGACATGATTAGTCCATTTTTAATAGGAGATTATAAGGGACTGTGCACAACTAGTCATTCTTGCCAAACTTTGTAAATTTATTTTACAAGTATTTGTTCATTACGTGTGTTGTTTTGCTATATTATAAGTGTTACATTTCCTACCGAGCAGCAATGTTAGCACAGGTCGTGGTCAAGGCAAGTGACCAAGGACCTAAAGCTCATCGATCACTTGGGGGGCATATAAGATACATCGATAGCAAATCATACCAAGAGGTATGTAAACACATGAACAAAATAAGTGAAAGCATGCTACGGTACTTAGAGTATTTTTCAAAATTTATATTTTGTTGAATCAAACCAAAGTACTATGCTAAGTTCGGTCATGTGAACAGATGTTATAATAGATAAAAATATTATAATATCAAATGGCATTCTTTTACACCGCAAGCAGTACTGCTTGGATGTAATTGTTCAAAGTAAACAGAAAGTTTGCTACCCATGCAGCAAATTTAAATATAAAAAAATTTTAGTCTTTACATCACGACCCGTGGGTTGTGTAATCGAACAGAAATGAAAATAAGTTTAAGGAGCAGGAGGGTCTTGCTCAACATTCTGGTTGGCTGCATCATCAACAACTCCTCCTTCCTCTTCGACCGCAGCCAGCTGGATGCTTGGGGAAGCGGGGATCCTTGCTCTTTCTTCTTCTGCAGCCAATCGAGCAGTACAGCGGGCCAGCTCAGCATTCCTGGCATCCTCTGGAAGGTAGTTAAAGTTGGCACCCCGGTTGTGTTTCCAAAAGTCGTAGAAACACCGAAGCGTCGCATTCTTATACCTTTCCAGATCTTTGGCATTGGTGAGCTTCAGCTGCTCTACTTGGCTCTCAAGAACGGCTATGGCCTTGTCCTTATCTAGGAGCTCCTCCTTGAGCCTCTTGACTTCACGATATTGGACTTGGCTGGAATCCTGGTATTCATCCATCTGCTTCTTCATAGCTGCCTTAGAAGACTCAGCCTCTGCCAGCTTTGCCACCGTAGCATCCTTCTACTGGGTGACCACCTCCAACTCCCCAGCATGCCTGGCTTCTGCAGCTTGAAGCTCCTCAGCGGCTTTCAACTGGAACTCCTCGACGGCCTTGGCCCGAGCCTGATCGATGGTGGCAAGGGCACGGGTGCGAGCGGCAGTTACTGTCAGCATGGCCGGTAGTCAGGGAAATAAAAGTTAGACTACACTACAAAAAGGAGAAGTAAAATTCAAGAGAAAAAATACTTACGCTGGCCACTTCGTTAAGAGCCCTGTTGAGGATCTGGTCAACCCCCATGCCCTCAACTTCAGCCATTGCCTCCCTGCAACGGTCATGCTTCAAGATATGAGCAAGGCGATCCTTAGCTGATCGCAGGGAGCGGTTCAAAAGCTTTTCCCCGGGAAGTTCTGCTCGCGGAGTGTGCTCCCTTCGGGCCGCAGGCGGAGGGTTGGCAGCAGGAGCAGCTTACTTCTCAGCAGGAGCAGAAGCTTGCCCAGTTGGCACATCCTTGGAAGGATCTTCTGTTCGACCCTTCTTGGCCGGAGGTCCTTGGCTCGATTCGCCATTATGCCTCCTGGATGTCTTTCGTCGAACCAGGGGGACTTCTACCTCCTCTTCAGCCTGGTACAAATCGAAAACATTGGGAGTGGCCATCTCTGCGTACAAAGAAAAATATGCAGATGATAAGATAAAGGCAGATGAAAACTCTTGGTAAAACAGAAAAGAGGTCACCAAGTTTAATACCCGAGCTACAACTACTGGTCACTATACTACTGACTCTATTAGTCATACACTCACTATCTGGCACGAAGAAGTCTGGCCCTAGATTTGGAGTATACGTAAAATTGCCGTCCCCGTCAAACAAGTGACAGGGAATTGGCAAGCTATTTAAAAGCAAAATAACAGTACCGTTTTCATCTGAGGATTCATCCAGGTCTATGACAGACTCTGTTGCCTTTTGTTTCCCCTTGCCTTGGGGCGCAGAAGGCCTCTCTGTTGAAGGGACGCTAGTGGGTTCCCTGATAGTAACCCCCGTTGGCCTCCTTCGGGGAGGAGACGCCGGGGGTTGCTGCTCGGGATCCCCCTCGGCCGTGGCATCTGCTACCACAGGTCCTCTTGTTTCATGGCGAGGAGCCAGGAGGCCAGATAGCCTTAGATTTGCATCAGTGACCAGGGACTTGACGCTTTTTTCTGCGTCTGCCATCCTGGCCAGTGCGTTGGACCTCAACACCATGTATGGTGTTGGGTTCGGACGTAACCATGGTCCTGAAAGGCATAGTATACTTTAGAAGGGTTCAGGAGAATTTATTAAGGAAAAGTAGCGACCAGTGAAAAAAGCATTTACCTCCGCGAGCGAAGGCCAGGTTGATTCGTGGTCATGTCCGGCGTGAGGAAGTACTCCCTATTGTACTGCCCCACGTTGGAAATGTGGATAGTATCACTCAGGAACGTTCGGCTAGTCTCCTGGTGACAGAGATGGAAGAAGCCCTTCCCGTATTGTTGAGGGTTGGACTTAAGGTCGAAGAGGAAATTGACCTCATGAGGAGTGGGTTCTGGCCATTTTTTAAGTTTATATAGGATATAGAGTGCGGCCAGCATTCTGTATCCATTTTGAGTAATTTGAAAGGGGGCGACACCAAAATAGTTGGCCACCCCCTAATAGAAAGGATGAAGAGGGAGGATAGCCCCCGCCTCTATGTGATACCTGGACCAAGCGCTATAGGCACCCCCGGGAAGGTTAGCTTTTTGGTCAGCAGCCGAGATTGTGAGATTGAATCCTGTAAGAGGATACTTCCTGCGATAATTGGCAAGCATCCGAAGAGTCACTTGGCTGGTGGGGGAGAGATACCACTCGACATCAGGAAGGTTTTGATGCCGAGGGTGGGCCCTGACTTGGATACGAGGGTCTGGGGTGGCATTTTCTCGACCACTGGTCGAGGGAACCCTAGCCTATGAATCAGGCTGGGCAGGAGAGTTTGGACTGTTTTCGGAGTCAGGTCTTTTCTTGCCTAAGGACTTAGAGCGGGCCATTTGAGGTGGTGATGGACAAGGTCTAGGAGAAGATCGTGAAAATGGAATCTCGTGAATTCGGTCGATCGGTTGTTCTTCGCCTTCGAGCAGCTGGGCAAGAAGATCGTCGTTGATGGGCTGTTCACCTCCCCACAAATCTGGCATTAAAGTCTGCAAACAGAAGAATGGGGAGGTGAGGATGAAGAATTTTGAAAGTTTTTTAGAATAACGCTGGTCAAGTATAAAAGTTAAGCTTTTATACAGCAACATTCTACAATCAACGACTCTGCAATCAGGCTATGATGACAGGGTAATAATCCTTTCATGATCCATCACTGGAACTCCAATCAATCACAAGCAATCATTATATAGCAATTCATCCTGATATGCATTCACATGCACAACAGTGCTGATAAGCACGCCTCAATAGCATCATGCAATAGTCAAGGGCCAGGCCCTATCAGTATCTCATGCTCCCTATTAATCAGGCATATATCAGCAGTCATATCTTATTCAAATCATTTAAACACATAATCAAGTGTACACAATTACCAAACCCTGAGTTGAGCTTGTCTCTCGCGGCGAATGTACATATCCAGCCAGTCTTCAGGACCCATAAACCTAGGACGCTCTGATACCAAGTTGTAACGCCCTGGATAGCCAAGACCGTTACACTGTGTGATTATAAAAGTGCTAGACTTGCTAATCAAGTCATTTAATTAAGAACGTGTACTCAAACTATAAAGGAACTAAGGTTAAAATGTTTTAGTCTCAAAAGTCACATTTTCCATAAAAAAACATTTCTTGTTTACACGGGATCCCAAAAATGTTGAGATTGAAATCGTTTACAAAAGGCTCAAGGACTAAATACAGTATTAGCATATTAAGGCAAAACAGATAAATAGGCAATCTCTGTCCTGATCCACTCCTCGGCCATGGCGACCGAACAGCTGGCTATGTACATTCAACCCCGCAGCTCTCCATCTCAGGATTGGTCCAACTTGCCTTTGCCTTTACCTGCACCACGTAGCACCTGTGAGCCAAGGCTCAGCAAGAAAACACAACAACAGAGCATAAGCAATCAACAGACAAATCAATATCTCATGTTGCACCACATATTCTTGCTCATATCAACACTCAGAATAGTCAAGTATTCAGCATACTAAACATATCAATACATATCATACACCAAATCACATATGATAACTAGGGTTAGCGCCCTCAGGCCGCACCCTCCGTTATCCCACTGACTCCGGCCCGCTTAAACCGAGCTCAGTGATTATTAAGCTGTCCTCGGCTACCAGTGGCCAAGCCGCGCCCTGTGCGCAAATATTGTGTACGGCACCCTTAGGCCGCTATCACATGTCCCATGGCATAATACCATCATTAACATAATACAAATATCGGGAGCACTTAGTCCCATCACAAATATATAATCGGGTGCAGTTTTCTTAACTTTCGATTCACTAGCTTTGATCACTTGACTCCTTGAGCACGATCCCTCTCGATCCCTAGCACTCACCTAAACACAACCATAGGTCAAAGTCATCACCAAACCTCAAATCCAAAACCTAGCCTCGGGACCAAACCCGAGCCCCCGGGAAGTCCTAGTTCCACCAAACAAGGTGGTGGAATCAAACCACGAACCCTTGGTCAAAAACCCTTGAAAACAACCCTAAAATCCCTTTCTGGAAACAGGGCAGCGCTATAGCGCTCTTAGGAGGGCGCTACAGCGCTACAAACAGAACCAAATTCCCCCAGGAAGCATGGCCTAGCGCTACAGCGCCCAAAGGCTAGCGCTGTAGCGCTAGTCACAGACAAGCAATACCTCAATTTTCCTTCCTGCGATTTCCTCGAACCAAACTCAACCAAAACTTCTCCAAACCTTCACCAAACTCAAAAACAAGCTTATTAACACATTCTACTCATCCCAAACACCCCAAATACTCAAAACCCAAGCACATGCATCCCTAATCTCAAAATTCACCATAGCCACTTCTAGACTTCAAAACTCAGCAGAAACCAGTCAAAACATCAAAGTTAAAAGCTCAGAGTTTATACCTTTGATGGAAATTTGACCTCAAGTGGCTTCTAGACCTCCTTGGCTTGCTCTTCCACAACCTTTGGCTCTAACTTCCCTAGATTTCCCCATCAACACAGCTTAACCAGAACTGAAGGAACTACAAAGTTTTACCTCAAGTGATGGTGTGTTCTTGCTAAGCCCTTCCCACTCTTCAAGCCTAGCTTAGGATTTCTGTTGCTCAGCCTAACCCAGCTTCCCTCTGAGTTTTGCTCCAAGAAAACACCCAAAAATGATGAAGGAGACCACCAACCGACTCCTAGGAAAACAACTATGTTTTCTCCCTTTTCTTTTTCTTCTTTTTCCTTTTTCTTTCTTTCCACAGCCTTCTACCCTTCTTCTACAATTCCCACTAAGTATAAAGCCTTAACTTATTTATCTCTGAGAAACTAATTGACCAAAATTCCCTCCCTATTAATTCCAAACCCTTTAATCCACTTAGGGGCATTTTAGTCATTTTACCCAATTCCCGCTAATTCCTCGAATGTCTCTAATATTTTCCCGCTTACTTCCCAATACCTAATTAATCACCAATAATATTCCTCGATGTCAAAATAGACTCTAATATACTCACTAAATTCCCATTTATACCCCCAGGCTCACCCCGAGCCGGGTATAAATCTCCGCCATGATTTTTTCGCTAATCTGCTCACTAGGATCGTCTCGAGTCACAGATATATCCACATAATAATGTGGTCTCAACAATTATCACATATATGTATACAATTATGCCCATAATGGCCAAAATTACGATTATGCCCTTCTAACCTAATCGGGGCCTACATGCATACTAATACACATAGTCATGCATCTCGAATAGTCAAATAGTCATATAACATGCTTTAAATCATAATCATGCATCTTACTCATTAAAGTCACACATAATTCCCATTATGCCCTCCAGGCACACTAATTAAGGCCCTTAAGCCTTATTAGCAAATTTGGGTCGTTACAATTGTTGATACCCAAATCTACCACCCAACTGAGTTTGATTTCTACCTTAACAATCATGCTGGAATTTAGGTTCAAATTTTATGATTTGGCAATCTTTTTTGTCTTTGTTTATGACATTGTCTTTGCTTTAATATATTTTCATTGATTAGTATCCTCTCATTGACCTATGTATCTTTATTCTTTGTTTACCATCGGCATGATGCTGGCTTATTTGTCGAGGCTGTTTGTGAACTGGAGACTACTTGCCGGGTTAGGTGAACCCATATATTTCATCCCATTTACTTGCTAAACTTTGCAAAGGGTTTGAAATTTTTACTGCCCAATTTTGAAACAAGGAGTCTTTGAACTAATTTGAACATAAACTATTCATTGCAGGAATTTTTCCATGCCTTGTACTGATAGTTGGATTAATTATTACCCCAGAATCTCCACGATGGCTTGTAAGCGTCATATTTGGCTAATTTATAAAATGAATGTTGAGACACTTAAATTCTAATGACAACTTTTTGTTTGCCCTTTACTGTTTTTTGGCTTGGGGTCATTTAAGGCCAAAATGGGGATGACAAAAGCTTTTGAATCCTCCTTACAAGCTTTGCGGGGTTTTGACACAGACATCACTGCAGAAGTGAATGATATCATGGTATCAAATTAAAATACCTCTGTTTACACTCCAAATAATATTTCATCTCCAAATGATAGTAGATAAAAAATTTCTTTCTTGTGCTCCACACTAAAATTCTATTACTTTTTACAATCTACTTACTACAGAGAATAGTAGCGTCATCAGCAAACAGGCAAAATGCATTCACGTTTGCTGATCTCAAGAGAAGAAGATATTGGTTTCCCTTGCTGGTAATCTCATCTTGCTCTCTCTGTCTCTCTCTTTCCATGTCAACTTTTATCATTTTACTTTGTTCATTTCTATGCTCTTGATGTTTGTGCTACAGATAGGGATTGGATTACTTGTGCTTCAGCAACTCAGTGGTATCAATGGTGTTATCCCCATTTCCTGCCTTGGGCCTAGAACCGCGATCCAGGCCCACTAGCCGGGCAAGTGAGGTTGGGCCCAGCCCGGGCCTGTTTGGCAGGAAGTATGATTGACTTCGACAGCCCAAGTATGGGTCCAGGCCCGGAAGGTGTCCGGGAAGAATGAACTGAGACCTTCATCCGGGAGAGGTACAGTTGTTTGAGGTTACAGTCGGGATGTATGCAAACGGTCCCGAAGCCTGGTAAACAATCCAGGCTCCGGGTGGATGATCCGGGCTTACGGTAAATGAAGAGGGATAGAGGTAAACGAACCCGAGTCGAGCCCTCAGGGTTGGCAGGATAAAGCATCCGTGACCCTGACTCCGCCCCATAAAGCGTGGGAGTTGTCCCCACGTTTCACCTAGGGAAAAGCCACCTCGGGATTGTACGCCGCTGGTACAGACCTGTGCCACCACTACTCTGACTGATCTTGTCCCCTGAATCTGCCTTGTAACTCGAAATGCCCAGACCAAAAGCCCCAATTTGTCGGGTGATAGATAAGCTTTGGGCTGCCCCAGTGGGCTCTAGTTAATGTTTGTCTTTTATGTTTTTATCCTTTGTATTGGGCTTCCGATAAAGAAGCCAGTAGTATATATACCTTTATTGGGCCCGGGTCAGCCCGGCCCAAGTCCAGTGCTCCTATGGACCTATAAATACATGTGACAGAGCACTAGGGAAGGGAGATCTCTTTTTGGCATGTATATAGTTACTCTGCTAAAACGAAGAGAAAACCCCATTGTTATAGACTTTCTAAGCTCTAATAAAAACTATCTCATGGACTAAGGCTCATTAACGCCCCAACCACGTAAAAATCTTGTTTACATCTTCTAAACCCTTTATCATTAATCTCCCTTAATTTTTATTAATATAGTTTCCGAAAACCTCGGTAAACATTTTGGTGCTTTCATTGAGAGGCTGAGAAAGCTAGTGTTGACATCAAACCTCTACAACAATGATGAATACAAGACACACCACTTTCGACCCTACTAACCCAGAACAGGGCAATGGAGAGCAGCTGCCCTCCCAACCTCTTCCTCAAAGTCCACCCGAGGACGCTCTTCATCAGACGTCCCACCCTGACGAGTCACAAGACTATGAAGGTGGAACAGAGTACGAGGAGGACTATTACGAAGAAGAGGAGGGGAATGAGGGGGAATACCACGACGAAGCTGCGGATCCCGAGATCCCAGGAGTGGACCCCAACCAGGAGGATCTGGAGGTGATTAGACTGAGGCAGCAAGTCCTAGACCAAGAGGCCAGGATTGCTGAGCAGGCAGAGGCATCTCGGCGAATGCAGGAGTCCCTCCAAGCCCTGCAGGCATTCATAGCCGCGCAGGGTCTGGCGACCAATCTCCCAGCTGGCCCGCCTCCAGGGGCGCAATAGCCCGCTTCGCAGGCCAGACCCAGAGCCCTCGAAGATGTGAGGTCGGCCCCTCCCCCGAATCAGTTTCCTGAGCCAGGCCCAGGAAACCCGGACCGGGAGAAAAAGAAGGCTAGGGGAAAGTCCCGAGAGAAAAATCCCCCCGTCCTAGGACATGGCCACCCGACCAATCCGCAAGGGACGCAACCGCGGGATGCTAGGCCCCGACATTCCCCAGGGCAAGCCGGACGGGAAAGGTCTTTGCACCCCAGTGCTTCGGTGAACAAAAATCACCGGGAATGCCCGCATAGTGGAGAGCATCACACCCTTAGTTCGGGAGACGACATGTCCCGGGTAGACCTGAGCGATGGACTGAACACTCGAAAAGAGCAGGCCTGTAAGGAGAAGATCCTCCCCCGGGGTGGCGACCTTAGGAACAACATCAACGACAGGAGGAATGAAAGAATCCCCCTGGAGGATTGCATGGCCAGGCAGCTCATGGAGCAGCTGGTCGCTTTGAAAAAGGTCACGGACCATTTGGTCCGCAAGCAGGAAGGAGCGGATACCGACTCCGATGAAGAGGACAAAGAGCCTTATACGAGGCACATCCTGGATGCTATGCTCCCCAAGGGGTTCAAGATGCCAAGCCTCACTGCCTATACCGGGAACACCGACCCCATGGATCATTTGTCCCGGTACAACCGGCTTATGACTGTGGCCCACGTTAGTGATGACGACAAGTGCCTCTGTTTTTCGATCACTCTAGGCAGTCCCGCCGAGGAATGGTGGAAGAGACTCAAGCCCGGATCCATCTAATCCTGGTCAGGGCTACAGTCGGCGTTTCGCAAACAGTTCATGGCCGCCATGAGGATGGACATGCAAATTAGTGCCCTCGCCAATCTTAAACAACTCCCCGCGGAGACACTGAGGGCCTACATCCAACATTTTACCAAGGAGGCCTCCAAAACCAAGGTGGACGATGGGCAGCGCCTGGTGGCATTGCAATCCAAGATCCGGGCCGGGTCCCCCCTCTGGGATGACATGCAGCGTAGCAAGGCGGCTACCTTAGAAGAATTCATAAGGATGGCCCAGGGTTTTATCAACTGGGAGGAGGCTCAGATCCAGGCGTTCGGATGGCCTCCGGCGCCTCAGCCCAGTGCCCACGCGTTCCCGGGGTACAGGGTGCAGTTCCCGGCTGATGGACCCAAAACGGGTATGTTTTAAAAATTTATACTCGCAAGCGCACGAATCGTATTTATAGAATAGTGTTCGTGTAAGCACGAGGTAGAACCCAAAGGAGTTGACTTAAATCAAAAGAGAAAACTATTTTTGCCAAAGTGAAATAAATTTCTAACCTAGTTCCAAAGATTAATGTGTTTTGTTTTAAAATAAAGAAAGAAAATACTAAAAAAAATTAAAATAAATAAACCAAAAAGATTTGTTTTTAATAGTTATTTATAAAATTATTAAGATTTTAGAATCCACAAAATATAAATAATAATATTTATTAATATGTTGACTTCCCAATTTTTAGTGATAATTGAAATTAATCTAATTACCTTTTCCAAAACATTATTCTTCCTTTAAGCTCTCTTTAATTCAAAAAATATAGATTTTCCTTCACTTCAATAGTATAACTTTAAAGCATTAGTTGTGAATCAATTTAATGAAACTACAAAAAAATCAAATAATGTTATTTCTAAAACAAAATATAGTATTTTTGTTCTAAGCATTGGATGTGAACAATTTAATGACACATCTTAATCAAAGAATACTATGTTTTTGCACAATTAAGAACCAAGTAAAATATGTTCTAACAATCTAAAATACATGATATTATAGATGAAAGAAATATTTAGAAGAAGAAAAATCATAAACTTTATTGCTCATTTTGGGAGGTCAACATAAAATAAACACTATATAGTTATATCTTGGTTCATCCTCCACCTTAATAATTTTAAGTGGATTAGAAACCCATAACTATCAAAAACAAAAATAAAAATTACAACATAAATAGGAAAATTTGGAGGAGGAACCTCCAAATTATTCCTCTAAAAATACATAAAAACTAATCTAAGAAAAGAAAAAGATGGAGAGAATAGAGAGATGGAAGAAGTGGTGTAAGAGAAGGTGTCCTTGAAATGGTGAAATGAGACTCCTATTTATAGATAAATTCTTTGGTAAAGGATAACACTCCTATTAGTCTAAAAAAAAGCACATGGATTCATGCTCAAAATTGTCATCTTTTCCTATAGTTACAAATCCAATGGTGGAGAAAGAAGCACATTGATTGATGACATGGCATTGTCAAGAATTGGATTGGGCCTTTCATTTTGGGCTTGATTTCTTCATTTCATTATACCAACATTTCATTTTGCCCCAACAAATACACCTACATAAAGAAATTAAACACACATAAATTAGTAACAACATAATTAAACAAAATAAATACAAAAAATAAATAAAAATACATAAAATCAAAATAAAACTAATAAATTCAAAATTACTTAAAAAATTGATAAATTAATTAAAAACTCAAGAACTAAGCAACAATTGGCTTATAAAATGTGGTAAAATAACTCTATTTTGTAGAGTTATCACACCCCCAAACTTAATGTTTTGCTAGTCCTCAAGCAAAAGAGAAATTAAAAACACACTTTTTTTTTTTTAATTGGAGATATCAAATGTTTTCCTCAAAAATTGCATAATGAAAGTAGCTCAAAGAAAATTATGAAGAGACATTAAGCTCATGTAATTAATCCAATAGTCAATCTTGCTTTCAACAACTAATTTTCAATATGGAAACACAAAACTATTTACCAAGTAATCATGTGGAATTTTGGAAAAATTTATGCAAAGATAAAATAATTAAATCTCAAGGAATGATGAATTATTATTTTTTTGTACCAAAGTCCCATAGGTTCGTTTTTCTTATCTCTCTCCACTAATGTAGAACAACACAAAATCAAGGATCAATAGGACTTTATAGGCTTGTAATGTGCGGGTAAAGAAAAAGGTGAGAAAAATGATATTGAATTTAAGCTTAGATCACTTATTCCTAACACATGAGTATTTCCGAACTTTTCACTAGACATCACAATATTTCAAGTATACGCCATAACATTTCCATAGTAATTCTTTCCATCCATTTGGAATCTTTAATTTTTTTTTTTAGCTTGCCACAATATATATATATTTTTTTTTTTAAGATGTGGCTTTTCGAATTTCTTTCCTATTTTCACTTTGGTAACAAATCAAGATGCATAGCTCTATGATATTTTCTCATGTGTAAAGAATGAAATTTATGAAGAAGTTTTAGATTTCACATATGGGTAAAACAATAACAAGGCTCGTGTTTGGCTCAAATGGGGTAAACTAGGGAATAATGTGCGTAACGGTGATTAAGTCAAAAGGCTCAAACGTTCCAAAGATAGCCTAAATCATTTCCCTAATGATGTGCTTTTCTAGGATTTCGCCTCAAGAGATAATTAATCGAATTCTAGGACTTGTGAGATTTACAAAATTTTATGCTTATATAAATTAATCTAAATTACACAAAAATTCTTAGAAAGATAGAAAGTGTTCTTTTATGAAAAATCTATATTTAAGCAAGACTAACCCAAAGATTAAAAATAGAGCTTAAGAAATATTCACATTTTTCTAAGAACTAAATTCAAATTCAATTTATCATCTAAAAATGAAAAATCACCAATTTTTTTTTTTTTGAACATTTTATATAAAAAAAAAAAACACACAACACTACCCCCAAACTTAAACAAAACATTGTCCTCAATGAGCAATAAATTTGAAAAAGTTAAGAAAACTCCCTTGAATGTATGCTTTCATGATTTGGCTCCTTCGTTTTTGGGCTAAAAGTTTCCTTCAAACTTATTTGAACTTGAAAAACATGAAACAAACACACAACAAACGTGAAATACAAAAGGAAATACAAAATGGAACTTGAAACTTATGGGTTGCCTCCCACAAAGCGCTTTAGTTTATAGTCTTTAGCCCGACTATTTTTTTTTTTTTATCCTACACCCAATCGATGGTGTAGAATTTCATTTGTAGGGTGAACTATAATGTTGATGCAAATGCCATAAATGAGAATTGAAAGCATCACACCTACAAAATAATTAGAGACATGCAATTTTGGTGGCATTTCAATGAAGTAAGAAAATTGCACATCTTTTTTATTCTCCTTTGGACTTTGAGTGAATATGTAAATTGGTTCAACTATTGGCTCATGAAATACAACAATATCTTTTTCTTTTTCATCATGAGCCACAACAATCATTTCATCCAACTTCTTAGTTTCAAGAATTGGTTGGATGCTTATCAACGGTTCTCCTACAACTTCATTCATTTTTTCACTCTCATTTTGACTTAATGGGTCGTGAATGGGTTGACTAGGAAGAACTTGTTTTTCTGACTCGATCATAATAGTTGCAAGTTGACTCATTTGTGTCTCAATTTTCAAAAGGGATTGAGATTGATGATGCAAAATTTGTTGGGTCAACTGCATGAACTGTTGTAGGGTATCCTCTAGAGATTGATTAATTTTTGGTTGAGGAGGATATGACAGATCGGGTTGGGCATAACCCAAATTAGGCGTGTTGAATTGATGCACATGGTTCATTGGAGACATGTTTTGACTCCATGTAGAATTTGGATTATAGGTGGGATCAAATGGGATTTCTGAGGAATTCTCATAAGCATGCACATCATTGGTTTCATTATAATCAAAGTGCGATGATGCATAATAGTTGTACTCAGGCTTCCAACTAAAATCAATGGGATTTTCCAAGGGATGACTACAATTCTCATGGTGATGAGAGTGAAATGCACTATTTATCTCCCTATGGTCATCTTGAGTTTGCCTAGCTTGTAAGACATCTAGTGTTCTAGACAAATTTTCTATTTGAGCGTTGATGTCTTCTCTTTCCCTAGGATGATATGCATTGTTAAAATTCCTAGTACTATTCCAAGGGCATCCATTTTGGCTCATGTAACCTATGCTACCAATAGGAAACATGGCAATAACTCAATGACAATTTTTTTGTGAAAATCTCAAGAAACCTTTTCTGATATGGAAGGTCAATTGAAATTGCAACCATAGAGCATAATTAGAATTTCAAGAGATTTAAATTTTTTTTTTTTTTTTTTGCAAATTAAAATTACAAGAAATAAACACAATTAAATAACAAAACAAAATTAGCAAACATAAATGAAAAATAAAATTAAATGACAAAGACAAGAAACATTTTCTGATGTGGAAGATCAGTCGAAACCGCAACCACAGAGCATACTTAGATTTTTTTTTTTTTTTGACAATAAAAAATAAAATAACTAGTAGAAGAATTTTACTCACCTTGACACAAATTGTTTCTCTTCTTTGCAACTCCCCGGCAACGGCGCCAAAAACTTGATGGACCCAAAACGGGTATGTTTTAAAAATTTATACTCGCAAGCGCACGAATCGTATTTATAGAATAGTGTTCGTGTAAGCACGAGGTAGAACCCAAAGGAGTTGACTTAAATCAAAAGAGAAAACTATTTTTGCCAAAGTGAAATAAATTTCTAACCTAGTTCCAAAGATTAATGTGTTTTGTTTTAAAATAAAGAAAGAAAATACTAAAAAAAATTAAAATAAATAAACCAAAAAGATTTGTTTTTAATAGTTATTTATAAAATTATTAAGATTTTAGAATCCACAAAATATAAATAATAATATTTATTAATATGTTGACTTCCCAATTTTTAGTGATAATTGAAATTAATCTAATTACCTTTTCCAAAACATTTTCTTCCTTTAAGCTCTCTTTAATTCAAAAAATATAGATTTTCCTTCACTTCAATAGTATAACTTTAAAGCATTAGTTGTGAATCAATTTAATGAAACTACAAAAAAATCAAATAATGTTATTTCTAAAGCAAAATATAGTATTTTTGTTCTAAGCATTGGATGTGAACAATTTAATGACACATCTTAATCAAAGAATACTATGTTTTTGCACAATTAAGAACCAAGTAAAATATGTTCTAACAATCTAAAATACATGATATTATAGATGAAAGAAATATTTAGAAGAAGAAAAATCATAAACTTTATTGCTCATTTTGGGAGGTCAACATAAAATAAGCACTATATAGTTATATCTTGGTTCATCCTCCACCTTAATAATTTTAAGTGGATTAGAAACCCATAACTATCAAAAACAAAAATAAAAATTACAACATAAATAGGAAAATTTGGAGGAGGAACCTCCAAATTATTCCTCTAAAAATACATAAAAACTAATCTAAGAAAAGAAAAAGATGGAGAGAATAGAGAGATGGAAGAAGTGGTGTAAGAGAAGGTGTCCTTGAAATGGTGAAATGAGACTCCTATTTATAGATAAATTCTTTGGTAAAGGATAACACTCCTATTAGTCTAAAAAAAAGCACATGGATTCATGCTCAAAATTGTCATCTTTTCCTATAGTTACAAATCCAATGGTGGAGAAAGAAGCACATTGATTGATGACATGGCATTGTCAAGAATTGGATTGGGCCTTTCATTTTGGGCTTGATTTCTTCATTTCATTATACCAACATTTCATTTTGCCCCAACAAATACACCTACATAAAGAAATTAAACACACATAAATTAGTAACAACATAATTAAACAAAATAAATACAAAAAATAAATAAAAATACATAAAATCAAAATAAAACTAATAAATTCAAAATTACTTAAAAAATTGATAAATTAATTAAAAACTCAAGAACTAAGCAACAATTGGCTTATAAAATGTGGTAAAATAACTCTATTTTGTAGAGTTATCACCGGCGCAGCCCTACGTCACTCCCCTGATTGCCCCAGGTTCGGCGGTTACGCCCGGGGTTACCTACACCACCTCTACGGTGTACGGTCCTGCCTCTTCAGGATATGCCCCGGTCCAGTCCGCCCCCTTTTCCGGATATGGAGCCACGCCAGCGGGTCACAGCGCTACCCCCGTCGGGGCCCAGCAGTCGCAGGCGGGGGGAACAGAAGCAAGTGTAAACCCCTCCCGGGGGAAGAGATCCGGCAAAGGCCAAAATCGGTCTGAGCCGGCTAAGAAAGGCAAAAGGGGCCACGAGCCCCAATATTCGGAATACACCAATCTGGTGGACACCAGGGAGAACATCTTCCTGGCCATAGAAAGGGCGGTTCACTACCGGAAACCTGCCCCCATGTTCAAAGGATGGAGGAACCAGAGAGATACCAACAAACGGAGCGCTTACCACAAGGACGTGGGCCACACGACTGAAGAATGTCGACAGCTCAAGGATGAGATCGAAAATCTGATCAAGCTAGGGCATCTCCACCAGTGGGTCAGGATGCCCATGGGAGTCCCGGGTCTATCAGCAGGTCCCGGACAACCCGCGGTCCTAGGTGCCCCCAGAGCGTGTCCGCCTCAAGGAGGATATGCACAAGGCCCGACGGCACAAACCCCTCAGGGGGTCCCCGTCATGCAAGCACCCGGCCCTGGGATGACCTATCCATCCGGGACGGCACCCCCTCGCGTTGACGAACATGTGGCCACCATTTCAGGCGGGCCTCACCTGGGAGGACCATCCAGGAATGATCAGAAACGCTACCTGAGCGAACTCGACCACGATCAGGAGGTGTGCGCTCTGGTCCAGGCCCCGGCTCAGCGCCTGAAAATGATGAACCTCCCTATCACCTTCACGGAGGATGACACTCGTAACGTCCATTTCCCGCACCATGACCCGCTGGTCATAGACGCCCAGATCGCCAACAAGCTGGTGTCTCGGGTGCTGGTGGACGACGGAAGCTCCGTCAACATCTTGTTCAAGCCTGCCTTTGCCGCGATTGGCTTGACCGAAGTGGATTTGACATCGTGCCCAACCCAAATCTATGGCTTCAACGGAGACGCGTTGCTCCCCATTGGAAAGATCCAGTTGCCTGTAACATTGGAGAGCGAGTTGCAGCACTCGTTCAAATTCTGCACTTTCATGGTGGTGGATTGCCCCACTGCTTACAATGTCATTTTCGGGCGGCCCGCACTAGTCGAGTTCAGGGCGATCACCTCCATCCAACATCTCTGCATGAAGTTCCCTTGCGACAACAGAGGGGTGGGGACAGTCCGGGGGGATCAGAAGAGCGCCCAGAAGTGCTACCACGTATCCGCCCGACCAATCTACATGGTCCGGGAGGAACCCTTCAAGGAAGTCGTCGGCCCGGTTCTCCCTCCCCCCACAGGAAGAGTGGTCCAGGAGGAAGATGAGTTGGGTCCGAGGATAGGAGACGACCCGTCCTGGAGCCCATGGACGAGATTGAGGAGGTGTGCATTAGTGACACCGATTCGACTAGGATAATCCAAGTCGGGAAAAATCTGCCGGCAGAGGTCCAAGTCACCATAATCGCCCAAGTAAAGGAGAACCAGGATATCCTGGCCTGGTCTCATTCAGATATGACCGGGATCAACCGTAACATCATCTGCCATGTGTTGAACATCGACCCAAACGCAACCCCGGTCAGACAAAAACGAAGGCCCTTGGGAACGGAGAGGTCCGAGGCTCTCAAGCTGGAAGTAGAAAAGCTGTCATCGATCAACTTCATCCGCGAGGCTGTGTACCCTGTGTGGCTCGCCAACCCCGTTCTAGTGCTGAAGCCAAACGGGACATGGAGGACATGCATCGATTTCACGGATCTCAACAAGGCTTGTCCGAAGGATTGCTTTTCGCTTCCCCGAATCGACCAGATGGTTGATGCGACATCCGGGCACGAGATCTTAAGCTTCATGGACGCCTACTCCGGCTACAATCAGATTTCCATGCATGTGGCAGATCAGGAACACACCAGTTTCCAAACTGACAAGGGAATATACTACTACATTATCATGCCTTTCGGGCTCAAGAACGCCGGTGCCACCTACCAGAGGCTCGTCAACCGAATGTTATGGGCCCAGCTGGGGCGAAACATGGAAGTCTACATCAACAATATGCTGGTCAAGTCCAAGACATCCGGGAAACATTCAGACGACCTAGCCGAGGCCTTTGCGGTCATTCAGAAGTATGGGATGAAGCTAAATCCCAAGAAGTGCACATTCGGCGTGGCCTCCGAGAAGTTCTTGGGGTTCATAGTGAGCTTCCAGGGAATAGAGGCCAATCCGGAAAAGATAAAGGAAATAATTGATATGCCCTCTCCCCGAAAGCATAAAGACGTGCAAAGTCTGACCGGGTGGATAGCCGCCCTAAGCCGTTTCGTCTCTAAGGCCATGGACAAGTGCATCCCGTTCTTCAATGTTCTTCGGGGAAGCCAACGCTTCGAATGGTCTGCCGAATGCGAAGAGGCTTTTCAAAAGCTGAAAGAGCACCTGGCCAGAGCGCCGAACTTGACGAAGCTGGTGGACGGAGAGCCCCTATATCTCTATCTGGCAGTGACCGAGCACACGATCAGCGCCGCACTGGTGTGGGAGGAGGAAAAAGCCCAGCTCCCGGTCTACTACGTGAGTAAAAGGCTGTTGGGGGCCGAGTCACGGTATCCGCTGATTGAAAAATTGACATTTTGTCTACTGATGGCGTCTTGAAAACTCCGGCCTTACTTCCAGGCCCACACCATAAAAGTTCAGACCAATCACCCCTTGCGGCAAGTGTTGCAGAAGCCTGAGTCGTCGAGGAGACTCTTAAAGTGGTCCATGGAGCTAAGTCAGTTCGATATAGCCTACATTCCTAGAGTTTCAATCAAGGGGCAAGCCCTGACCGACTTCATCATGGAATGTTCCGGAATCACCCAGGCGGACGACCCCGCGGATCCCGTATGGAAGGTGTTCATGGACGGGACCTCGAATGAGAATGGGGTCGGGGCCGGGATCATCCTAGTGTCACCACAGGGACACCAGTTGCAAAACGTACTGCGTTTCCATTTCAAAGCATCGAACAACGAGGCCGAGCACGAGGCATTGCTGGCCGGGTTGCGTTTGGCCCGGGAGGTATGGGCCACGAACCTGGAGATCTACAGCGATTCCCAGCTGGTTGTCAGGCAGGTCTCAGGAGAGTATCAAACCAAAGGGGAGAGAATGACGGCTTATGTGACTCAGACGAGAGAAATGCTGCAAGCGTTCAAGAGACACACCATCCGCCAAATCCCCAGATAACAGAATGTTTTCGCGGACACACTAGCAAAATTGGCCACTGATGCCGAAGCAAAGCTGTCCGGATTGGTCCCCGTTAACCATCTCCCCATCCCAAGCATTCGAGTCTCCGCGATCAACGCCATTGATCACTCTGCGTCTTGGATGGGACCCCTTATCCATTATCTGACAACCGGTGAGGTGCCGGCAGACAGGGCCGCTGCCAGGAAGCTTCAATACCAGGTCCACAGATATGTCATGATGGACGGAAAACTCTACCGCAGGGGGTTGTTCATGCCATACCTCAGGTGCGTGGCTGGGACCGAAATAAGCGCCATCCTACAGGAAGTGTACGAAGGCTTCTGTGGAGACCATACAGCCGGACTCAGCCTATCCAAAAAGATCCTGCGCCAAGGATATTTCTGGCCAACCATGAGGAAAGATTGTATTGACTACGTCCGCAAGTGCGAGCAGTGCCAAAGATACGCGAAGGTCCCGTGGGCCCCGCCAATAAAAATAACTTTGATGACTAGCCCCTGGCCTTTCGCGGTCTGGGGAATCGATCTGGTAGGATCGCTCCTGACCGGGAAAGGAGGAGTGAAGTACGCCATCGTGGCCATCGACTACTATACCAAATGGGTTGAGGCGGAACCCATGAACACGATCACCTCGAAGAAGGCCCTGGATTTCGTCATCAACAATATTGTATGTCGGTACGACCTCCCCTACAAGATTGTATCCGATAATAGGAAGCAGTTCGACAGCGTCCACTTCATAGATTTTTGCGAAAGACATGGTATCGTCAAAAGCTTCTCCGCGGTCGCTAGGCCCCAAGGAAACGGACAGGCAGAAGCCGTCAACAAAATCTTGAAAGGGACGTTAAAGAAAAAACTCCAAGCCTGCAAGAGCAAGTGGCCCGAAGAGCTGTCCCGCATGTTATGGGCTTACCGGACCACCGAAAGGACATCCACTGGGCACACTCCTTACTCCATGGTCTATGGATGCGAAGCCACCATCCTTGTCAAAACGACCATCCCGTCCCACCGAAGAGACACGTACGATCCCGCCCAGAACCACACCTTACTCCAGGAGTCCCTAGATCTCATTGAGGAGATCCAGGAAGAGTCACAAGTGCAGCTGAAGATGTACCAGGGCAAGATCGCTCGACATTTCAACTCAAAAGTAAAAAGGTGAATGTTCAAAACCGGCGATTTGGTCCTGCGAAGAGTCTTCCCTGCTACCCAAGATCCGGGAGTAGGGGTCCTGGTCCCGAATTGGGAAGGGCCGTATGAGATCCAGCACGAAGTGTGCCTCGGGACATACCGTTTAAAGCGGCTCGATGGCACAGAAGTCCCAAGAGCCTGGAACGCGGAACATCTCCTTAAATACTATTAGTAGTCAGGAGAACGTGCTCCAACTTTATATTTTCGTTGTAAATAATGTACACCTCAAGGCGAGTCCATGAATAATAAAAATGGTGTGTACAAAACGCCATAAAGAAATGTTACCAGACAATGAAAATTCTACTCAAGTGACCCCAGACCAGTCTCCGCTCACTTGTGGGGGTATCCCCGGTATGAACAAATACCAGGCGGGGCACAAGGCTCAGGCCTAGTCCCGACCCAGACCGGCGAGGTCTGGGGGCAGGTTGGTCCCGCCCCGGACGAACGATGTCCGGGGGTATAAATAAAGTTGGACCAAGCCTCAGGCTGGTCCCGCCCCGAACGAACGATTTCTGGGGGTAGAAAAAAAGAGGACTAAGCCTCAGGCTGGTCCCGTCCCGGACGAACGATGTCCGGGGGTATAAATAAATTTGGACCAAGCCTTAGGCTGGTCCCGCCCCGGACGAACAATGTCTATAAATAAAGTTGGACCAAGCCTCAGGTTGGTCCCGCCCTGGACGAACGATGTCCGGGGGTATAAATAAAGTTGGACCAAGCCTCAGGCTAGTCCCGCCTCGGACGAACAATGTCTAGGGGTATAATAAAAAGAGGACCAAGCCTCAGGCTGGTCCCGCCCCGGACGAACGATGTCCGGGGGTATAAATAAAAAGAGGACCAAGCCTTAGGCTGGTCTCGCCCCGGACGAACGATGTCCAGGGGTATAATAAAAAAGAAAAGGGGGGACCAAGCCTCAGGCTAGTCCCGCCCCGGACGAACGATGTCCGGGAGGTAAGAGCATCCGGTATGCCCCAGGGCAAGAGCATAGCCCGTGACTGTTAAAGTGAGGGAACTAGATTTCACAATAAACTAATCGAACCTCGATAGCCCGGACCATCAGATTTTCAAAGTTGAGGACTAGACGGGTAGATTCATCAATGACAGAATTAAAGCTAGTCGACAAGCTAAAGTCAAGAATAACCTAGTCCAGGCCATTGGAACCTGGACCAGACCCTCAGATCAGTCATGTATGGTGATAAAAAAAAAGAGTAACGGAAATATTATAAACCGGATAAAATAATACAAATTGTCTAGGACGCGTACGCGTTCGTAAAAGCGTTACAAAATAAAGAAAAAGAAAGGCCAGGTGAAGATCTGGGCCTAGGTTTCATCGTCCAGGAGCTCTGCGTCTTCTTTCTCCTTGGCCTCAAATTCGGCTCTCTTCGAGTCCGAATCAGGAAAGATCAGGAGGTTCATGCTCTTGTCCTTGCGCCAGGCCATGTAGATGGCCTCCTCGAAGGTAACGCGCAACATGCCGTACGCCTGCTCTTTCGCGCGGCGGGTCTCCTCATGGGCCTTCTTCTCCTGGCAAAGCGAGCCATCCAGATCATGGATCCGGGCCTCCAAATCTCTGTTCTTCTCCCGGTCTTGGATAGACCGAGCCGCCACTGCCTCCTCTGCGATCTTTACCCGGAGAAGCTCCGCCTCCAGAAGGGCCATCTTCTCGTCAGCCTCGGCCTCCTTCCGGGACATGGCCTCTTCGTGCTGGAAAGTGGTCCGATCGAGCTCCGCGCGGGCCGCTTCAGCCTGAGCAACCGCTTTGGCCAAGGACTCGTTTTCCTGGGCTGTCTCCCTGGCCAAGGCCTCTTTGGCGGCTTCCTGTTAGTTCACGACCGCCTCAAGCTCCAGCTGGAGCGTCTCCATCTTCATGGCCGCCTCGGCCACCAGGTCAGCGTTTCGATGGGATAGCAGAGCGTCCTAGAACAAAGCAAAGTTAGAAGAATCCTTATTAAATAAGGAAAAGGAAAAAAAAGAAAAGACAAAGCAAACTTACAGCAGTGGCTTGATGGCGGAGAGCTTGGGAAATAAATAGCATGTTCGGGTTAGCGATGGCGCTTCAGTTGGAGGTTGGACATGGTGTTCCCCACCTGATCCAGCAGGTCCGCCGCGAATGGAGCCGTGTCCTACCCCAACTTAGGGCGAAAGCCCGTCTCAGCGACTAGCCGATCCACGATCGGCTGAGGGGCACTGAAGGCCGCTGGGCGCTCAGCGAATTCAACCTGACAACAAATCGTCAGGGCCTTGTAGGTCTCGTCCCTTCTTTCCTGACCATTCTCCCAAGTCCGGGAAATTATCTTGGACTGCTCGTCCTGCAAGACGGATTCCCCCTCCTCAGGTAAGGTCGGATGGATGGGAAGGGCCGGTGTCGCTGGAATCTCCTTTGCGGTAAGGCGACTTTCACCGAATGACTCTCCGGCTGAGCCAGCCCACCTTGTCTGGGGCCTCTTGCTCCCAGTTTCCACCTCCGCCGCGCCAAACTCTACGACCCTCTTCCCGGAACTCTGGCTTACCGTAGGTTCCGGCTCCAGATCGATTACCGTGGGGTGAACGAGGTCAGGGAGGTGGCCGGGTCCACGACCGTAACAGGAACCGCGACCATTGCGACCTGGCCGGGTCGAGGATCAGCCCCTGGCGTCTCCTTGCTGTGGGGGAGATCCGGGCCAAGCACCTCGGATGTTTTCTTGGCAGCCTTCTTTGCCGCGGCCCTGGCTGCCTAGACTTCAAGAAGCTGCCTCATCTCATCCACGGGATCAGACATGTCGGAGTCTCCTGAAACAAACACAAATGAAAAGGAGTCACTACAATTAACAGGAAAATAGAGGTCAAAACTAAGAGTGGCCCGGGACGAACCCTTATCTAAGCCCCGAACATGACTCAACTCATCTAACGCGAAGGACTAGACTCGATCCCCCATGTCGTCTAGGTTCAGGAAATTCCCGTATTGGAGGAACCCAGACAAGTACATGAGAATTTCCGAGCTTACGGGAACGGGAGACGAAGGTCTCGTCTCCCCGTCAGCCCCAAACGTGGGGCCTCGAAGTGCTAGCCTATCCCTAGCTAAGTCCCTGACTTGGGGAGCATAAGTTAAGATCAAAGGTGAGTTACCTCACCCTGATACGCTAGCCCCGAGGGTCCCCGTGTTCGGTAGTGTCTCCTCGAAGAGGGCTTCCAACTCCTCGGAAGCGGCCGCCTCCGACTGGGCCAAGTCCCTCTTCTGCTTGGCCGCGTCCACGAGTGCCGCAGCCTCTACTTCCCTGATATGCTCCAGGGCCAGTTGCTCCCTTATGACGGAATTCTTCTCGCACTGAATGCCCCGAAGGCTCGGGGCATCGATTGTCTGATGTTAGGGGTGAGCATCGGTCGGTTTGGGCGGGTTTTTCACAACAAAAAATCCAGAATTCGGTTTTCGGTTCGGATTGGTGCAATCTAAAAACCGACCGAACCAAAACCAGTTTAAAAAAAACCGACCGTTTTGGACCGCGGTTTGGTCGGTTAAACCGACCAAACCGAATTGATTATTGTTTTTTTTTTTTGAAAGTTTTAGTTAAAAAATTAAAAAATTTGGATTGTTAGAATCCATTTTTGTGTGTTTTTAAAACATAAATATATAGAACATAATTACATTTACAAATTTTAAAGTTTGAAACATTATTAAAAGTACAAATTTTAAAAAAATTAATAATTAATAATTATATAATATTATATTATTATTTTATTCTGTTCAGTCGATTTCGGTTTTATTGGTCGGTTCACCCAAAATTTCAAAACCGACCGAACAGTGGCGGTTTGCACCGTCGGCGGTTTTTTCGATTTTCGGTTTAAATGGTTTTGGTTTTTTTGGTGTTCGGTAGGTCAGTGTACACGGTTTTTTCGGTTTTTCGGATTTTATGCTCAGCCCTATCTGATGTGCCGCGAGCAGTCCGATCAGTCGAAGGTTGTCGGTGTTGACGTAACCCCCTACGTCCAGGTCCTCTGCACTCAGCTCGAAGTAGAGCTTCTTCCGGTCCAAGATGAACTGGGTGAGAGGAGTCTGGGAAAAAGGTCCTGCCACCCGAGGTAATATAGTGAGAAATAAAAAAGGAAAAGAAAAAGAGGAACAGGCAAAGTAGGATCGGGAAAGCACTTACCCACTCGCTGGAAGTCCAGCATCAGCGTGGGGTTCTTCTCTACAAGGAACCCGGATGTCATGAACCAGTAATGTCGGACGTCCGGGGGGTGCTTCCAGGTGCTTATAGGAGCGGGGTAGTTGCCCCGCGGCTTCAGCCTGTAGAAGCCGTCCAAGGTCTTGTCCTTGGCGTTGACCTGCGGTTCCATCTTGTAGAAGTACAAGATTTCCACAGGGGTCGGCTCCGCAATCTCCTTTGCGGCGTAGAAGACGCGCCATCCCGCAAGCAATCGGTAGGCTTGGGGCAGGAGCTGGAAGGGTGCGATCCCCACGAATGTTAGGAACCGCACGAAGTAATCGTGAAGCGGGAGTGTAGCTCCCGCACTGATGTGGCCTGCGCTCCAGGCGCCGACCCGCTCACGAAGGTGTGCGCCCGCTCCTCTCTCCTGGCCAGGCGGTTGTGGAAGAGTCCGGGAGTGGACTCTATGCCCAGGCGTTTCTCCAAGACGTACATCATCCGGTAGTTCCGAAACAGGTTTGGTACCGTGTCCATCTCCCATCTATTGCCTTTAGGGGTCCGGGAAGGAGGACGGGGGCCTTGTTGACTTCCTCCTCCGAATGAAGGGTGACGCCCGATGTCATGGCTGATGATCTGGGAGCAAAGACAAGACAAACCAAGCAATCAATATCGAAACCCAAGAAAGTCGTTTAAGGTACGGAGGGCCTCCTACAGACTGCTTGGAGTCCCCTCCGGATCAGGTCCGGGTTCACCAGGGAACCACAAGACCCAGATCGGGAAGGAAAAGTGGGCTACTAAATCGGTTCCACCACTCGTCCGGGAAGCATCCAGACCCGGAGCGACCCGGACCAGGTAGTCTCCCTAGCACTAATCCATAAACAAGTTCTAGCAGCCTAAACAGATGAGCAAAATGACAACCTACGTTCATATATCTATAAAGGCAGAGGGCAAAAGAACTTACTGTGAATGGTTGGTCGTGGAAAATGGTGGTTGTCCAGCGATAAGGACGGCAGAATCTCAATCTTGAACTGACGAAGGCGCTTCAGCAGCTCGTCAACAAGACAGGCTGAAGACGTGTGCTTAGGCAAAGGCACAGATGTCGGAACTGTTGGAAAGAGGCGACGGCGCAGAGTGAGCAAACGGTGGAAGATCTCGTCGGCAAGATCGTACATAAACAAGTCCTCAAAATTCTTAGAATGGCTCGAGAGTGTAAAGGTTTCAAATGGACGCCTGATGGGTATTTATAGAGACCCAAATCTTGATCTATGATCCAGCGGATAGAATCGATCCCCCATCGGACGGTCCAGGATCGCGCAGAGGCATTAATGAATCCACTCAAGTGCTGGACCCGATCCATTTCGATCCGACGTCCCAAGAGAGGGGCACTTCAAAGGTCGCCCCATCCTACGGTCCACCTCAGTGCAGAAACATTAATGAAGAACCCCCATGCGGATGGGACGCTTCAGAATCCGTGCTGACGCACTAGCCTAGGCCTAGCGACCCTTGAGATGGTTGGTGACCTTTCTGGGTCAAGTGCCATCATTGCAGCAGTCACTGGGCGACACGTGTACCCCTTGTCGTGAAATGGGACTTCGGTAAATGAACCTGGACCTTGGTAAATGGTCCGGGCTCCGCATGCGCCCAACACGCACTGCCCCTTGCCACAGACCAAAGATTCTAAGCAGGAAATGGGGAGATAACCATGAGTATCCGGGAGCAAGGCAAGCCTCCACCTCGCGGACCCAGATGAAGGCTTGGGGGTGAATGTTATCCCCATTTCCTGCCTTGGGCTCGGAACCGCAATCCAGGCCCACTAGCCGGGCAAGTGAGGTTGGGCCCAGCCCAGGCCCGTTTGGCAGGAAGTATGATTGACTTCGACAGCCCAATTATGGGCCTAGGCCCGGAAGGTATCCGGGACCTTCATCCGGGAGAGGTACAGCTGCTTGAGGTTACAGTCGGGATGTATGCAAACAGTCCCGAAGCCTGGTAAACGATCCGGGCTCCGGGTGGATGATCCGGGCTTACGGTAAATGAAGAGGGACAGAGGTAAACGAACCCGGGTCGAGCCCTCAGGGTTGGCAGGATAAAGCATCCGTGACCCTGACTCCGCCCCATGAAGCGTGGGAGTTGTCCCCACGTTTCACCTACGAAAAAGGCCACCTCGAGATTGTACGTCGCTGGTTCAGACCTGTGCCGCCACTACTCTAACTAATCTTGTCCCCTGAATCTGCCTCATAACTCAAAATGCCAAGACCAAAAGCCCCAATTTTTCAGGTGATAGATAAGCTTTGGGCTGCCCCAGTGGGCTCTGGTTAATGTTTGTCTTTTATGTTTTTATCCTTTGTATTGGGCTTCCGATAGAGAAGCCAGTAGTATTTATACCTTTATTGGGCCTGGGTTAGCCTGGCCCAAGTCCAGTGCTCCTATGGACCTATAAATACATGTGACAGAGCACTAGGGAAGGGAGATCTCTTTTTGGCATGTATACAGTTACTCTGCTAAAACGAAGAGAAAACCCCATTGTTATAGACTTTCTAAGCTCTAATAAAAACTGTCTCGTGGACTAAGACTCATTAACGCCCCAACCACGTAAAAATCTTGTTTACATCTTCTAAACCCTTTATCATTAATCTCCCTTAATTTTTATTAATATAGTTTCTGAAAACCTCGGTAAACAAATGACATCTTGTTCTATTATAGCAAAATCTTTCAAAATGCTAGTTAGGCCAACTTCTTGAGATGTTTGAGCTTTTATATCATTCAGACACACACACTTGAATGTGTGAAACACAATTTTGACTAAAAAAAGGTTTGAGTAATTGATACATATTGACAAAGTATGCTCTAGAACTCAGTTTATTATAATATAGATGTAATTTTTTATATTGATCGTCTCGTCTCGTCTCGTGGTACTAGGAATTTTCTTATATTTGATTCTAAATTCTTATAGCACGTGATAATAGATTTATATTAACTTTTAATTGGAAAAAAAAAATGTATATAAACTTTTAATATTACCATTCATACCTTAGTTATATTTTATTTTCTCCTCTTTGCATTATTATTTAATTATTTAATTCAGATTTTACTCACTTTCATTATATATTATAACATTGTAAATGTGTGTATGTGCTGAGACAGACTTCAAATAAACTTTTTTTGTACAGTTTGCAAGAGGTATGTCTCTATCTTTTATTTTAATATTATGCCAATGTTAGATGAGTTTGAATATCTTAAATATTCATCCATAGTGAAGTAGGTTCTGGGATTGTTACTATGTGTTGCGGTGATAACAGAAGGTTGAGAACTTGTGTATTTTAGTGAAGTAGGATCTGATAAATTTGTGTGCTGCAGAGATAAGGAAGAAAACTTGTGTGTTGTTTGAATTGATATTGGCAGATAATTGGTTGTTAGTATGGGGAAAATGTTGTTCGATTTTATGTAGACTTGTCTATGATTATCCTATAATTGAATTGTGTTTGTTTGAATTGTTTGATTATAACATATACTTGTATGAATGTACTTATTGCGTGTAGACTTGTCTATGATTATCCTGTAGTTCTATTGGACGCTAAGTTTCATTCTTTTGGACTAGCATTTATTGATTTTATCAGCTTTGGTATATATTTTTGTTTTAGTGTCAGTGCTTATTTTTTTTTAGATTTATTGATTTTAGTGTATATTATGTATTTATATTTTTTGTTGGATACTTTGCTTCTGATTTTGCTATGTTTATTCAGATTTAGGGTATATATATATAGATTGTTTTGTTGGTGGCTTTTGGTACCCTGTATATAATTTTATATTTGGTATTCTATGGCATATTTGTGTTGTGTTTACTTTGTTAGTGCTGAAGACTTTGTTTATTATCTTGTTATGTTAATCAGCTTTAGGGTGTATTTGTGTTTTGATGTCAATGCTTAATTTTTTTTAGATTTGTTTATTTTAGTATATATTATGTATATATTTTTTGTTGGATACTTTGCCTTTGATTTTGTTATGTTTATTCAGATTTAGAGTATGTATGTGTACTATTGTAATTAAGTTCATTTTTGTGATTCATTTTTTACATTCATTGATTTTCTAATATTATTATGGTTAATTTTATTTATGGTATTCCTTTTTTTTTTTTTTGCCAATGATGTTAAAATAATGAGTATGCTTATTATGTTGGTGATTATAAGACTTATTGTGCTCTTATATTTTTAAAGGCATACAAAGTGTCATAAATGCCCATAATAAACCATTCTTTTTTCTTCTCGAAATTATTAAATTGAGGATATTTTATTATTAAATTAGGAATTTTGTTATACTGTAATTCACAACCTTATTGGTCTCCCAACCGTCTCAAACCTTGTCGGCATTGTTACAAGGTCATTTTTTGTTTAATAATCTCTAAGAGGGATTAATCAACTAATTTTACATATTTATATTGTTGGTTCTCTCATTCATTCGTTAATATATTATAGTAAGATATACTATTTAGTTATAATTTGAAGTCTTTAATTCATTGGTGCAGGGAATATTATAGGACTGACTTTTAAGGTGGATGCTTAGATTTATTATGAAGAATACTGAGAAAAGAAGCATGATTGAGTTTGTAGAGATTTAGAGAAAAGTACTATGTTGTCTTGTTGAGATTTGTTGAGATTTGTTGTATTATATATTTTGAACTTTATGGATTTATAATATTATAATGAATTTTTATTGAGAATTATTTAGTCTCATGAGGATTTCATGTATTATTTATATTTCAATTGTATGAATAAATGTTGTATGTATATGAATTTCTATTATGATAAATATAATTTTTTTTACAAGTTATGGTAATAATAATTAATTATGTGAGTAATTTTTTTATTTAAATTTATATCAAACTTCAATTGTTAAAAATATAATTAAAAGTTTTAAAAAATATATAAAAAAATTATTATTTATATATATTAATTTAATGTTACGATGACACATATTAACTGTTGGCGTTGCCAGCAACGGCGACACGTATTAACTGTCGACGTAGCCAGCAACGACGACACTTATTAACTGTCGGCGTTGCCAGCAACGACGACACCTATTAACTGTCGGCGTAACCAGCAACGACGACATTTATTAACTGTCGGCGTAGCTACTTTTACGCTGGCATAGGCAAATACGACAATTAGTTGACTGTCGTCATTGCTCAATAGCAACAGTTAAAAACTGTCGGGAAAGCCCGTTTTTGTAGTAGTGATATTTTATTTTCAAGAATGAGTCATATATATATATGTATAGTTGAAAATATAAAAGCTTATAATTCATATAAGTTCATAATCATACGATCTTATCACATCGATAAGAAATTATGCAATAAAAATTCAACAATGATTCAAGAATGCAAAGAGAATATAATTAAATACTCATTATCAAAATAATATAATTTTTTTTCTCATATATCTTGGACAAAAAAATATAACTATATAGCAAAATAATTTTTAGAAGAAATATAATTTAAACTTATAAATAATTATGAAAATTTTGAGAAATGAATGCATTAACATTCTAATGAGTGACACTTTTATAAATGATATATATGAAGTAAAAAAAATTTAACAATAAAATTGGACAAGTTAAAATATTTATAAACAAAATATTTGAAAACTAGTTGAAATATATATATTTTTCTTTTAAAAATGAATGGTATGCAAAATATATATACATATTTTCTTGAGATCATATAAGAATTAGTAATAAAAGAATCATCTGGTTCTTCATCTAAATTTAAGGAAATTTATACGTTCCATTGCATATGATTGATCATTTAATTAATGAACTTCAGGTTCACTATACTTTGTATTTCACTCAAATTTTCAACATATACATAACTGATATAAAAGTTTCATTTTTGTTTATATACTAGAGAATGAAATAATTTTAATATCCTTCAAAACATATAATATCATTGATTCTTCAAGAATTATATTTCTCCATTTGATTTTTGTAATATATTATGTTCGACAACATTATATTTAACAATTTTTTCTATCAAATGATGTGCTTGCTTAAAAGCACAATTATTTTTCAAATATAAACAATTTTATCATTCATTCATGTTAATACACAATGATAATAATCATACTTGTTGTAGCCAAATAGATATAATCATTATATAAATATATCGCTTATTTTTCTTTCTCATTTCTTTCCAACAAGTGGTCAAATTTATTAATGAAATAAATTATTTCTTATTCTTATGACTTGATATATTATATAATTAAATGTACAACCGGTACATATTATAAGTCATTTTTTGCCACATTCACAATTATATAGAAATTGTACAACTGGTACATACAATATGTTTAACTTTAGCTAGCAATATATTGTGTTAATGTTTCATCAATAATCTTTTCAAATAATCTTTGTGACTTTATAACACCTTGAGACATGTAATTATAAATTACATTTTGATCAATGACAAAGTTCATTATAATACTAATAATTAGATATTCACTTATAGGAATGTGCAATGAATAAATGACATAAGTAATGAATCATTCACTTTAAGGAATAACATTGAAAAGACCATACTTACTTATGACAAGAAATATTGCATATATAATAACATGACTAATAATATCAATACTCTTTAAAATGAAATTTACTTTCTATCATTCTCTTTAGGGAATAATATTTAAATGTACAACAAAATTGATATACATGTTAACTTCTTTATTGTACAATAAACACACATCCAAGTCAATATCAAAGGTAGTTACACCTGAATTAGTTTATTATCTTCATATTTGTTTTTCAATCTTGTTTATCATGATTTCATATTTTAATATTTGATGCGATTTTCTTAAAACCTTTGGGACTTGAAAAAATCAGTCACCAACTGCATCAATCATAATACATTTCAATGTTTTTTAATTGTGTTTATAAATTTCATATAATTGACAAATATATGAAATATTCACTTCAGATAATTTTGCTAAAATACATAACTCTTTAGCAATTATGTTTCTTTTATATATCTTAATGAATAATATCACTTTTGTATAATATTTAGGATATATGGAAAATCCTATCTCAAGGATCTATAATTTTTTTTTCCAATATGCCATCGACATGGAACCTTACAAATTCCAATGTAATCATTTGTAAATAACTATAAAATAAATGCTATAGAGAAATCAATATTATATATATGAGATAGTAAGAATACATACATATGAATATAATCATATTTACGATAACAAGACATTAAACCATCTAATACTATCACAATAGTAAAATAACAATTCACAGATACATTTTTTTTATGATCAATATATATAGTATGATAATCATATAAACATACTTTCGCAATAAAATATTTTTACCTCAATAATCTATGATGACTAGAGGCTTGATAATGAATTTTGTTATCAACACAAGATGGTGGTTGAATATTGAATCATCTAGTTTCAACGAATGATTATGACTAGAAATTCATGATAAGAATTTGAACCTACAAATATTAATAAGTAGAAAGTCATGCTGATAACGTGTTATAAAACTATTAAAAATACTGAAATATAAAGTATAAAGAAATAGAGAGAGAGATGTAAAGAGAGTGTGAAACTATTGTATTTGTTATTTTAATAGGGGAATGACTCCTATTTATACAAAAAAATAAGTCATAAGAAAATCGGATATCTACTCTAAATAACTAATACTAATATTTTATTTTAGGTAACCTTCATTCTTGATTATCATAGACATCATATATCTCTTCTATATAATAAGTGTGTAGATAATGGAAATTCTTGGTTTTAACGGTTTTTTAATTTTTTAATGTTAACTTTAACGAAATATTCTTATATTTAACAGAATATTCTTATATTTAACGGTAGTTTGTAAACACTTAAACTTAAATAAAATAAAATAAATAATTAAGAAAATTAAAATAAGATATTTTTGAGATATTTTACAATGATAATTATTTAAAAATAATAAATAATTAAACAAATTAAAATAAAATATTTTTTTAGATATTTTACAATGATAATTATTTAAAAATAATAAATAATTAAACAAATTAAAATATGATATTTTTGAGATATTTTACAATAATAATTATTTAATAATAATAAAATCATACGTTTTATAACTTAAATAAAATTTAAACTCACTTATTAGAATAATATCGTATTAAACATATAATATAATTTACTGTAAATTAGTAACAAATTTTTATTTAAAAAAAAACTAGCAATAAACTTAAATTTAAAATTCACGTATAATATTTAATATTACATTAAATATATAATATATAATCATTTGTTGTTACTTCAAAATCCAAAAATTAGAACAAACATAAATTTAAATAAAAATAAATAAAGTATTTAATTAAAATAGTATATTTATTTCAAAATTTATATAACATCAATATAAAATTAATAAAAATAATTAATAAACTAAACAAAAATTTATTTGGAACTAATATATATATATAATATTTATAACAGGCTAGTGTTTTAACAAAATTAATTCCTTTGCTTTGCACATGTACTCCTTTGCTTGCCCACACGTGATTCTCGTCCTGATCCGAGTGACTGGTTGACTAAATGACTCCATTTGAAATACTAATATAATAATAATAATAATTGGGAACAAAGTGAGCAAACTGAGTCCATCTCTGATAGTGAGTGAATTTGGAGTAGAAAGACCAAGACAACAGGCGGAAATGATGTCTGCTGCTGCTTTACCCATTGCTCTTCGATCCTCGAGGCTCGTCTCTTTTCTGCCTACCATGCAAAACTATGCTCTCATCTCTCGCCAGGTCTTTCTCTCTCTCTGTAACACACAAACATGAGTCATCAAACGCGATCTTGCCCTGTCTAAATCCAGCAAGAACCCTAACTTTGTTCCTATACAGTATTTACGTATGATTTTGAGTTGGTTTCTTTTATAAAAGAAATGTAAATGGACTTTGGTTTTGTTTGGCATGTTAGAAATTTGATGATTTGAAAGTTTTCTTCACATGATTGGACATTTGGAAACTCGAAATTTTGATATAGTCGTCTCGTAATGCTTTTCATTCATAACTATTTGATTGGTAAATTAGATGTGGCGTACGAGTTTTGTGTAATTCTAATTCTTAGTTTGGAAAATTCTACTTTCCACAAGGGTGGTAATGATATGTACTAAAGATTGAGGTCCACAACTTTCAATTTAGCGTTGGTGTGTTAAATTTTGATGTTTCATCTCTTGGAAATTTATATATATATATATGCATATATATATATGTATATGTATGCATATATATACATATTACAGTGTACAGGTACACTAACTTTATTCTGTTGATTAATTTTACAGTTTATTGAATTGTTAATTTGATTGAATGTGTGATTTGGATGCCAGATGACTACGGACGCAAATAGTGTTGCTTCTCAACTAAAGAGTTCTGGTCTGTTACGTACCCAGGGCCTAATTGGAGGGAAATGGATTGATTCGTATAGTGGAGAAACTCTAAAGGTAAGACAGATTAAGCTTTTGACTTTGATGCCTAAAGTGTAGTGGAGAAACTCTGTATGATTGTCTAAATTTTAGCTGCTTTTTTTTTACTTGGGTTCTTAATAGAAATGTTTGAGAAAACTATTTTATATAATTATAACTTAATTTGTGTAGTCAGGAGCCTCAGTTTTCATTTTATGGTGTGTACTTTATTGTATTCTCGTTTTGGATTGTGATTAGTGCTTTTGCTGCTCTTGTCTGTAACTTTTATTTTGTTTCTTTGGATATATAATTTTGTAATTATCTTATGCTTGATTTTTTCCTTTTTGTTTCCTACTCCATTTGGCCTTCCTTTAAGCTACTCCTGCTGAATTCTATATCCTGAGGTACTGGCAGGTTTACAATCCATCAACTGGTGAAGTTATAGCAGATGTTCCATGCATGGGACAGAGGGAAACAAATGACGCAATATCTTCAGCCACTGACGCATATACTTGTATGAGAGTTTTGATGGACTTTTTTTCTTTTAAACCTATTGTGCTTTAATTTGGAAGAAGCATTCGCACTGCTTTAACTTAGCTTTTGTTCTCATCTAGATTCCCACAAGGCTACAAGCCTTCCTAATTCTTAAGTATACTATTGTGAATGTTCTTTCTCCTAAAACAAGTTTTCTTTTGACAATACATTTTAGTTGATTCTAATATTGGACTACTATGACATTAGTACTTTGTCTCAGTGTTGTACTGGAATCCACGATTTTTACAAAGGGATATAAAGCCTGTAATGGCCTATTGTAGTAATGTTGAGGGTTGGTTGCAGTTTCTGCACATATTAGGTTTTATTTTTAATATATATGTTTATTTTTTCACTAGTTCTAGTGTTTGATTGCAATTTATCTGATGGATACATTGGAGCTAGTAATAACATTATATTACTTGCTAGTTCAGCTCGTCTCATGTTATTACTAAGGGTAGCTCAAATAGTTAGGCATGTGTTGTTTCAAACAAAAAAAAAAAAAAAGAAAGTTAGGCATGTGGTTTGCTCCCACAAGATCTGAGATTCGAGTCATTCTGGCCACCTACATAATAATTGCTATAGTTTTCTGGTTCCTAAATATTGTAGGGTTAGGTAAGGAGAGTAGTTCCAAAAAATTAAATAAAAATACATAGTAATGTTATTCACGAGCTTGCATAACAAGTTTTAAAAGGAATTTTAAACCTTGCTTGGTTTCCTATCACCAAAAGAAAAATCATATTCTAGCTCAGTTTAAAAAAAGGAAGGAACATCATTGATATTTGAATAAATAAAATTTTGTATTGTGGATAATGGTGTAGCTGGTGAAAAATATAAATATAATTATAACCCTAGATGAAGATTGAAGTTTTAATTTTCTTGTAGATTTTAAGGGAAATACCACAATGAGCTAACTTGTGGGGACATCTCCTCCTCAGTCTTGTAACTAAAAATAATAAAATAAAATGCTACTGTGATCAAGATCAGTATTCTTATCAGAACTCTGCATCAGGTCTAATAATTATTTTGTCAATTGTCATTTTCACCGAAATTTAATTGTATTTAACTTAGCAGGAGGTTGTTAAATATGTTTGCTAATTTAAATATATACATTATCTTCCATGTAGCTTGGAGCAAACTTACTGCCACTGAAAGAAGCAAATATTTAAGGAAATGGTATTGTTGCTGCTCCACGCTTCATTGTCTGAGTTCTTCAATCCTTTCTTTTGTAGATTTGAATTTTAATTGTTTTGACATTGTTGTTCCTATATCGATATGTGGATTTTGAAGTAAATATTGTACTGACTGGGACTTTAGTTGTCATGTCAGTCTCAAAAATCATATTTTGGTGATTAAGATGTCACAAAGTTAGATTTTTAGATGGCTTTGAGTGAATGCTCATTTTGCCTTGTCTTCGGGTCCAAACTTAGGTCTTTTATTTGATTTCTACATATCTTTGCCTCTCAGTTTTCATCATACATATCTTCTGGACACCTTATGTTCTTCATTTGAGTCTGCTTTGTTTCTTTACCACTTATCATTGTACCAATCTGTTTTAGCATCTAAGTATGTCTTTTAAAAAAAATTCACCCCTCTCTTTTGGACCATTGAAATATCTTCTATCAAATGGTACAAGTATAATATTTTTTCTGGTCCAAGAGTATTTTTATTATGCAAGTGTATATATATATTTTAGAGCTAAAATGAATTACTTGGTTTGTTGAAATGTGCAGTGCTCTAAGATTAAGCAAAACTTGTGTACTTGCACCTTATTGTCTATACATTATTTTCTTAAAATGCAATCATTTTAGTCCTTAAATTATGTATGTTTTTGTATATGGTTGATGATATGGAGCTCTAGTTTATAAGATCCTCTTTAGAATGCTTGGCTCAGCTTTGGCTGTTTGGGGTGAGAGAAATCAAAGAATTTTTGAAGCTTTGGCATCTGTGGAGGTCCGAGAAAAAAAGTTAAAATTTTGGTTTTTCTGATTTATTGAGGATTAGAGAATTGTTAGACTAGTCAGATTTTTGTTTCTTATGTATTGTGGGATTGATTTATGATAGGTGTCTTAATCTTGTGGAAAGTTTCTGTTCTCTTTGCTTTTGAATCTCTTTTAGTATTGTTAATAATATATTGGTTTCTTATGTAAAGAATGCTGGACTCAGATGTCAGGAAATTTCACAATAATTATACTTGTCCTTTTGCATGTTTCAAGGTATGATCTACTAATTTCCCACAAAGAAGAACTTGGTAAACTCATAACCTTGGAGCAAGGAAAACCTCTAAAAGAAGCTCTTGCTGAGGTATCAGCCTATTTATTATTATTATTATTTGGGAATAAAACTACAGGTTGTTATTAATAACATATTATCTGAAGTACAACCTAAAGGCCATTTAACACCTAATAAAGGAAAAATAGCTTAGTATTGAATTACAACCAAAATGACTAATCATTGAGTAGCATGGAAAAAGGAAAAGTTTCAAATCCTTGGTGTTTAAACTCCATATAGCCACTCAACCCTTTACTTTATCCCAAATAACACCTGGTTCTGCTTCCATATTGTTGAAAATACGCCTAAGTTTTTTTGACAAGCAACTATCTTTTGACACTATTATTCTTGACATTCAATGCTGCGTTCTCTATTATCCTTCAAAATCTCATGTCATAGTCTCATACTTCATATTACAGATCAATTATGGAGCTAGTTTTATAGAGTTCTCTGCTGAAGAAGCGAAGCGAGTATATGGTGATATAATTCCATCAACACTTGCTGATCGACGATTGCTTGTTTTGAAGCAGGTATGCAGTATCATGTCCAATGTGAATTAACTTATTGACCCAATAGTCATTTGCAAAGTAAATGTGCGTGTAGTTGTATTTATTTATGAATATATGTAATTTTATATGAAAGAAATCTAAGTAAAAAGTTTGTACAGCTTTAGGAATGACTTAGTTCAATGTGTTGACTCACTCACACAAGCTGTACACGGTTCCTCTTATAGAGAGGATTACAAAAATTTGCACAGTGAAAGAATCTTGAAACAAGAAAGAATCAGGAAACAAATCAGCATATTAACCTTCCTATTTGATCTTGCTGCCCAAATCTGCCTATTTACATCTAATCAAATCTTGTTTGACCTCTGAATATCCCAACCAAATCCCCCCCTTAAGCTGGTTTGAAGATGGGTCGCCGTGGACGTAAATGGAGGGTGTATTATTATTGTGATTGCTTTTGATAGCAAGCAAGAAATTTTGTTATAGGAGAGATGAGGTACAAAAGATGATTAGGTATTATTCCCCCAAGAAAAAGACGGTGATAGAGAATCATCTAGGATTACATTCAAATGTGTCAATCTCTCTAAGTCGGTCAGAAAAAGAAAATAAATTGAATCTATGATATGAGCTAGTTGGGTACTCTCTTCTCATTAAAAAAAGCCCTTTTAAGATCTAAACTTTGATTAATAAGAAGCTAAATACAAATAAGAGAGGATAAGGTAGTAAATTCTATGAAGACAATTTGACAATCTGTGTGTATGTATATTTTAAAAATCAAATTTAAATAGGTAAAAACACAAAGTTTAAAAATGTTTCTTTTTAATTTTTATATTATTTTAGGTATTAAGATCTAATTATACAATTCAAAAAGACAGCTGAATCCCTAATGAATTAAAGATAACAAACAACGGGTTGATTCTAAGAAGGAAACACTCAAGGGTCATGAATAAAAAACCTAAAGTAGAAATGAAAGTTTCTGAAACGCATCACCTTTTTGAGGATTTCAGCTGTCTCAAAAGATTTAACATGATATTAACAATCTCTACATAAGTCTGTGCGTGCTTTTCATAGTGTCATAACAAGCAATAATCATCATTATAATAAAAAAAGAAAGAAAAAGAAAAGAAAAGAAAGATGATGTCTGAATATGTTTTACCAACTGCCCTTGGAATGGGTTGTCATAGCTTGTTTATGTGTCTTTCTTCTCAAATTTATGGCAAGGACAAATTTTTGCAGCCTGTAGGTGTTGTTGGTGCAATTACACCTTGGAACTTTCCACTGGCAATGATCACTCGGAAGGTTTGATTATTCAATGTCATGCATGCAGAGTTTTCCATAAGAACATGAGTTTTCAATGCATGATTTTCATTTCCAACACTCATGTTCTATTTCCTTAATTGGAACAGGTTGGTCCTGCTCTTGCATGTGGCTGTACGGTGGTCATAAAACCATCTGAACTTACACCCCTCACAGCTTTGGCAGCAGCTGAGCTCTCCATTCAAGCTGGAATACCACCGGTAAATTCAATCATGCATACATGCTTCCGTTATTTTTTTTCCTTCAAAAGAGCAGAAATTCTTCTTATAATGTACATTGGCATCATATTTTTTTGGGCTTTTAAGTTGACATTGGAGTGGTCCTTTTGGAGGAGGCGGCGGTGAATAGTAGCTCTATATTTTTTTGGTCCTTCATCACCTTGATGAGCACTTAGGCTTTGTTTTGATAGTTGTTTTGTAAGGAAGTTAGTTGTGGGTTGTTGTTATTAGTTAGATGAGCGGTAATGAAGGGCCTGTATATAAGGGCTGAGAATGATTTAAAATGGAGAGAGTATTGTACTGGGAATTTAGTGTGACTCTTGGGAGAGGGAGCCTCTTGAATCAACTCACTCTAGCCATTTTTGGATTGGGTCTAAGATCAGTCCATTGTTCATACAATAAAGAGGAATTTCATACTTGTTTTGCGTGTTTATGTACCTAGGACCTTATCATCACTGTTGAGACTTGAGAGTTCTCTTAAAAAATTAATTTTAGCTGAAAACCTGACAGTCTTGTCTGAAAATTTTGTATGGAAACAAACTTACAAGTCAATCAATTATAATAAAATTTAGTAAGAAGCTCTGAGAGGCAAAAAAGCTAGATTTCCTTCATAGTTCTGAGCTACAGAATACACAGTAAATGGACATTTTTTTTTAATTTTAATTTTGTTTCACCTTTTGTATCATTCTAAAAAGACGTGTTTCCTTTGTTTTACTTCATGTTTTCTCTTCCAATCATTCACGCTTCTTTATTTTTGCAAAATTAATTATCTAATTTTATTTTTTATGATTTCAATATACGCTTTCTGTACTAATTGTGTTATTAGTTTGCAGTTTAGTTTTGTCTTATTATTATTGTGTTGCTAGAGTTTTGTTTTTCTTTATCTTTCCCTAGTTTTCCTGTTTGTTACCAAGTTTTCCTCCGCCATAAGTGAGGGCTTTTAATACACTTGGGAGGAGGTCACTCATGGACATGCGATCTTTGTCTCTTTTTCAAAAAAAAGAAAGAAGACAAGTATATGTAGTTGTTCTGCAAAATGCTCACATCCACCATTAACACTCCTAGTTGAATTTGAAGAGCTTAAAACAACAGAATAACAAGTTTTCGATATGGTTGTAGGTTTGATGCACAATAATAGATTTGGTGCCCACTGGGGACTTCAGTTGTAGGTCTGATAAGGGTCGATTGTATCTGATGAACATTGTTGTATTTGTTTTACTGGAAAAAATTTGTGTCATCTGTTTCTAATGACCTTTATTTTATGCAATAGGGTGTTTTGAATGTAGTTATGGGTAATGCTCCTGCTATCGGAGATGCTTTGCTTACCAGTACACAGGTTTCTACTGTTCTTATATTATTGTTCACCCTTCTCTCATGCCCTGCTTCTATTCTCTTGCGGGGTAATTGGATTTTCAAAGGATAAGTCATTGCCTCTTTCTTGATTAATGACCCATCAGGTGCGGAAGATCACTTTCACAGGATCAACTGCTGTCGGAAAAAAATTAATGGCAGGTGCTGCTGGGACTGTTAAAAAGGTAAGGCAAGGATTAAAAAAAAAAGTGAATATATATGTACGAATAAGTCTTTAGAATATGGTTATGCAGAATTCTTTTGGATCAAGATTCTGTTTTAGGAATCTCCTCTTCTGTGGGAGCCGTGGGTGTTGTATGAGATGTTAAAGGGAGAACTCTATTTTGTTTTGTTGCTTTTACTGAAATGATCGGTTGCTTGCTGATTCTTTTTACAATTTCTGACTCTTATAATTGGAGTTCCAACACTTTTTGATAGTTAAGTGAGAAATTTCTGATCTCTATTCTTTTATTTCTTTGAAGTTGTGTTCTTTTTACTCCCAACCCTAATGTTTCTGATAAGATGTTTGATTATTGGATCCATTTGGTCCCTTTTCTTGTAAATCATTTTTTCAAGTGTCTACTGTTTTGGTTGCTCATGGGGGGGATCAATACTGATATTCTGTTGAAGTGTTCAGTAACGCAAATACATTTTTTTATTGGTACTTTTGGTGGAGTTGAATAGTTGAACTTTTGAGGATAATTTCATCTTTTCTCATTATCGAGTATAATTCTTCACATTTCCAAATGCTTTCACTTTTAAGGAGTTGAGAGATTCTCTCCACAGTAACTCCATGCCCGTCATCCCATTTTTCTGTCAGTCATCTATTAAGTTTGAAGGATGCTCAATAATTAAATCTTCTTTTTGTTATGTTTTCTTTACGAATTAAAAGATACCCTGTTTTCCTTTTGTTTGTTGTAATTTCTCTGTTGCTCAATAAACATCTTTAAAATCAAAAATATATTTTATTCCTTTAATTTCTTGAAATATTTAGGTGTCTTTGGAGCTTGGTGGCAATGCACCCTGCATTGTTTTTGATGATGCAGATCTGGATGTGGCTGTAAAAGGAGTGGTAAGTTTAAATTCCTTGTCTAAAGATGTTGCCCAGATTTAATTATTATTATTTTTTTCAACAATTCCGTTGTCTGCTGCCTACTCTTGGTTAAGGATTGTATATGTAACATTAATTTACCGATTAGATGGTGGTTGGTTCTTTGAACAGTATGGTTAATAGTCTGTATATAGGGCTAACTCAGTAAATAGCTGTTTTAATTTTATATTTAATGTAAGATTAACAGGGTATATGATTCTTTAGTTTCTTTATGAGGGTAATCTTGGTCATAATAACTATACCTTGACGTTGCCGTGATAAACAGCGGCTCTTGAGCATCTATATTTTTTTTGAAAAAAGAGACAGAGACCTTTGTCATAGACTGACCTCAGAGACAGAAAACAAGAAAACAACCACAACAACAAAACACCCCAACTACTCGACAACTTTGTTGATAAAAAATTATTGCTGTTTTCAATAGGGTCCATGATTTCCACCAGGGTAGGTTTTATAAAAGAAGCCCACTGACCAGTCATATTAAAATGACTCCTGGCCCACCCCCCATAGCCCACTTGCTTGGCCCAAATGACCCCACCTCTAAATTTAATTAAATCCTCACACTTGCCACCTTGCCATACACTGAATCGTTTTTATTAAGATGTTTTCTGCTCCCAAATAAATCATTTTTAATTCTCCTATAAATTCTCGGCAGATCAATCATATTAAAAACTTTCTTATTAGAGAAAATCTTCTCCTTATCCATCGATTGCAATCCCCTAGAAATCAGGGATTGGCAAATCAGTTCCTGATAATCAGTTTGATGTTGATGCGATGACTCCACGTTGAAACTTCTCACGTTTGAACCATCTTCCATAGGTGTTGCATGAACATCAGACTTCGGCGTATTTTCTACATCCTCAGGCGGTCCGGTCACCATAATTCCATCCCCTTCGTCTCCTCCAACGGGCTTCCGTGGCACACCACCTTCTTCGACTAGATTGGAACAAAATTTTGCATCTTTCCTGACCCATACATTCCCACCACCACTGTTGGAATGATTATTCGTCTCTCTCAATTTGAATAATCCTAAGGAAATAAGATTTCCATCATAGGGCAGAGTGATTGAAGCAGGAATAAAGCCTTTAGAATCTCCAACCATTCTCAACCGGGCAGTAGACACATCTTTCTTCTCAAAAGTCCATTTGTCCACAGCCATCAACCCACCGCACAAAGCCCCTATAACCTTAAACACAAGAATATTCCAAATCTTCAAAGGAATACCATCAACCCCAATCCAATTATGATAACAACTTAGTTTCTTCTCATTCGACTATTTGCTCCAACTCCAAGGAACAACAAATATCTTTGTAACGTCCGAAATCAAACATTAGGACACCAAAGAATAGCTTTATCATCAAACATTAGTCATTTCGACGTATACTCCTAATTCCCTTTGTATGCCTCCTAGAATGATTTTCCAAGAAGGTTGGCTATCACTTCGAATCAACAAAACAACATGACTCTTCTTACACGAAAACCCTTGGCTGACATGTTTCGTATGGCTATCAACGCCCTCACCCTCACCCTTCACTGTTACCACAGAGACCCAAGCCTTCTTGGAGACCCTAGTGTCTAGAAAGGTTCTCCTTTGCAAATCCCTATCTTGTCCGCCAACAATCCCAACTAGACAGTTGTTCAACTCCTTCCAACTTGACTCCCATCCCTCATTTGGTATAATAACACTTCTGACAACGTTATGTTTTAGCGAGGAAACTGAGGAAGACGCCTCTGATATTCCTAAAACATTCAATGAACACATTCATATTGTTGTTTCTAAAAAATGCTTAAAGCCCTTCTTTTTCTTATCCTTCAAAGACATCAAACTCCAGATCTCTTTAATCAACCACCTTACACCATCTAAGGTCAACGTAATCTCGTATCCTAACATCCTGGTTGTTTCACGCAAACAAACAACCTCTCCATCATTAGAAAGAGTCAACATGAATACCTTATGTTCTGTTTTGAAACTCCAATAACGTTTGAAATCATTACTAGAATTATCAATAACATAACCACCATTTCGTCCAATTCCAGTGGGTAAAAGGAGTTTTTTCTTCCCATAACCAGTGGAGTTATGAAAATCATTCTTACTTGCCCTCCCATGACCGTAGGGGCCATGGGAATCCATCAGACAATTGTCCAGTATTGGCTTTTAAGCATCTATAGGAAATGCACTCCATGTGGTTATATTTGTTTTGATTCACACATTGGACCTTTATTTTGTTTTCCTTTTCTACTTGCATAGTTCATGATATAACGAAAACAATGGAAAAAGAGCCCTACAATTGCATAGATGTCTGCGGGTCTCCATTTTCGCACACATGGTCACCAAGGGATCTATCACAAGGTCAAAACTCCGTATTGTTTGGCTGTTGGTGGCACTAATCACTGCACTTAATCCATTCAAACTCACTTAAGCACTCTAGAAATTCATAATAACAGAAGTAAAGCGAAGCACACACAAACATATGACAAATCTCCACTCTTTCTTTCTTAAGAAAAGAAAAAGAAAGAAAAATACAGCCATCTCACTTAGGAATGACAATTTCATTGGTTGTAAAGGAGGATAATGGAATGACAATTCCAATAGTGAAGCACACACAAGCATACATGTCTCTATTTTCCTCGCATCACCATGGGATCTATCACAAGGTCAAAACTATGTATTTTTCGGCTATTAATGGCACTAAGGACCAAACTTAGTGTAATGTCTCACGTCACTATGGTTACTTCTTGGAATGACGACTGACCCTACAAACCAACACGAGTCTTTCCAGCGTGCTTTGTCCTCACTCGCACGCTTCCTGGGAAATCTTCCCAGGAGGTCACCCATCATAAGATTGCTCCTAGGTCAAGCATGCTTAACTTTGGAGTTCTCAAGTGATGGGCTACCGAAAAGAAGATGCATCTTGTTGGCATAGGTAGTACCCATCAATCCATTTAAGCCTCCTTCAACTGTGTAGTCCCATACCTACACAGTCTTAGAATCATCACATTTGACCTTCTCCAAGCGATGTGGGATTGCACAGCTTTTTACTAGGGCTGTGCAGAAATTTTTACAACCCGCCCAACCCGAATAATCCGCCCAAACCAACCCGAAAAAACCGCCAAAAAACGCAACCCGAATAAACCGACCAAAATTTAAACCGCCCAATTGTTTCATTGGGCGGGTTGAAAATATAACCCAACCCGCCCAATTAAGCATTATATATATATAAATTAATTAAGTTTTGTTTTATTTTTTTACTATAAATTTAAAATATTGTTTTAAGTTAAAAAAGATAAACTTCACACTATTAGTATTAGTATTTAAAAGAAAAAAAATTACAAAAATTAAAAAAAAAAAAAAAAATTTGTTTGGGCGGGTTGACCCGCCCAACCCGACCCTTACCCAACCCGCCCCAAAAAATCCAATTTCGGTTTGGGCGGGTTAACCCGACCAACCCGCCCAAATTATTGGACGGTTTAAAAAAAAAAAATTTCTTAATTGGGCAAGTTACGAGTCATTTTTGCTAACCCGATTATGACATTGGACGGGTAAAAATGCCTTGTAACCCGACCAACCCGCCCAATGCTCACCCCTACTTTTTACCTGGTCTTTCCCCTTACGGTTCACGGGATTCTGACTGGCACACTTAGTTAACGCACTTGAACTCACATTTAAAGCATACTACTAGAAATTTATAATAGCATAAGTTATTTGGGAAGAAAATATAAGTATATAATGGAATGACTATTCTAGTCATTTCATTTAGGAATGATATTTCCATTGTTTGTACACTAGTTATTCCATTGGAGTAATTAGGGTGCATGAGTGGCTTGTAGTCCTTGGGTTTGGGTATACTGTGAAGAGATTGTGTGGAAGTGTTATGAAGATATTTATTGTCTTTAATTAGAATATTTAGTTTTCTTTATTATTGTTTTTTTGTTTCCCTGTATTTAATGGAATTCCTAATGATTCTATCTTTTCCTCTTTTGTGGTCTAGTATGCTAGCCACCTGCTATGTATATATATTAAATTGTAAATCATCATTTTCTCAAGAAAATAAGAAAATTTAGTATTCTTCTCATCATTTTCTTCATGGTATCAGAGCTGATCTCTGAACCCTAATTTTCTTTTTTCAAACACTTCTCTTCCTAGCTGTGCTCTAACCATGACCAAATAGGCCATGACCTCACAAGATGTTTCCTCGGAAGTCACTTCTAGATCTGAGCCTAATCCTTCAGCCCTTATCATCGCTGATACTTCTTCTTAGGCTGTCACAAATCATAAACTTCATGGCCATAATTTTATGCTATGTTCACAATCTGTTCTCGTGTACATTTGCGTCAAAGGAAAGGATGGGCATCTCACATGGGAAATCTCTACTCCTGAAACTATAGATCCTATATATCGGACCCAGAAAATTGATGATCACTTGGTTATGTCATGGCTAATAAATTCCATGACCATGGAGGTTGGAGGAATTTTTTTGCTCTATAGGACAACCAAGGAGATATGGGAGGCTGCACGGGAACATATACCGAAAAATTTCTCAAGAGTTATTTGAGATTAAGACTAGATTATATGATCTACGACAAGGAGAGTTGAGTGTTACTCTACGTATCAACACTCTCACACGTTGTTGGCTACAATTCGACATGTATGAGATATATTCTTGGAAATGTCTGATGATTCTACCTTGTATAGAAAGATTATTGAACTAAAAAGGATCATGAGATTTCTTCTTGGCCTCAATATAGACCTAGACGAAGTTAGGGGGGGAATCATGGGGATTAAACCTCATCCAACTATTTGGGAGGCCTTTGTTGAAGTTTGTAGAGAGGAGAGTAGAAAGACACTAATGATGACAAGCAATCGCACCACTACCACATTCGAAGGGTTAGCCGATTAGCCTTGTTCACTCACAGTTCATCTCAGAGTAATAAGCCTAGGAAAGGATGACCGTGGTGTGATCATTATAGAAACCTAGTCATATGAAGGAGACATGTTGGAAAATATACTGAAAACCTGTAGATTGGAAGCCATCCAATGGACGATCACAACAAACAACTTTGCAGAATTTAGTTCATTCACAAAGGAGCAAATTGAAGCACTGCATAAAATGTTTGGTCATGGTTCCAACTTCAGACGAGCACAACAATCCTCTGTCGAGCAACCTACTAGTCTTCTAGCACATCAAGGTATTCTCTCCTATGCTTATATTGTCCAAAATAGTGCACAGACTCCTTGGATAGGAGACTCAAGAGCCTCAGATCATACGAGTGGAGACATCATCTTCCAGAATTAGAGTCCATGTACGAGTCACACTACAGTTTGAATAGCTGACGGTACATTCTCACTAGTAGCAGGAATCGGTTCAGTCCAATTCACAAAGGATCTTCACCTTTGTCCTATTCTTTATGTTCCTAAATTAGATTGCAATCTAATCTCAATCATCGAACTTACTCGTGACTTAAAATGTGACTAATTTTTATTCCAATTTTTGTGATTTTCAGGTAGTGGATTTAGGGAAGGTGATTGACAATGCTGAGATGCGTGGTGGCCTTTATTTGCTCAAAGAAAATAATCTTCTTGGTAGACAAGTTCACCCATCAAGTTGTGTTTCGAAGTCTAGTTCAAATTTAGTCAATCTTGTTTCCAATTCTGTTATAATTGAGAGTAGTCATGTTATGGCATTGTTGCTTAGTTCATCCAAATTTTGTGTGTATTGAAATGTTGTTTCCACATTTGTTTGTCAACAAAAATTCCAATTTTCATCATTGTGAAATCTGCCAGCTTGCAAAACATACTAGGCATGTATATTCTAGTTTGCAATACAAGCCTTCACATCATTTGTCTGTGATTCACCGTGATATCTGGGGAACATCGAGAGTAAAAAATATAAATGGGGCTCGATAGTTTGTGACATTCATAGATGTTCATACAAGAACAACTTGGACATTCCTTATGATAGAAAAATATGAAACAACCACCATTCCATGATCTCCAATCAATTTCAAAGCAACATTCAAGTTCTTAAAACAGATAATGTCAAGGATTATTGTGATTATTTGAATATTTTTCTGTGTATTATTATCTCAAAGAGAGGGAATATATATACAACCTAGGATCTGACCTAATAAATACAAATAACTAATTCTAGAAAGTACAACTGTAAAATCCCCTAATTTTAGAAAGAATAAATATACAAAATATTTGGTATTAATACCAAATTGATTCCTATTTACAGCTGTGGTCAACTAACTAATTACTGAAATAAATCCACACTCTCCCTCAAGCTTGGTTGTATATATCAAACATCCCAAGCTTGCAAATTAAATCTTCAAAGCTGGTTCTTGGGAGAGCTTTAGTGAGGATGTCAGCTGTTTGAAATCTTGATGGAATATAAACGGTTTGAACAATGGCATTCTCAATCTTCTCAGTGATGAAGTGTCTATCTATCTCAATATGTTTAGTCCTGTCATGATGTACAGGATTTTTTGCAATGCTAATGGCAGCTTGATTGTCACAAAACATTTGGATAGACTCTTCTGTAAATACTCCCAGTTCGCCAAGTAACTTTTTCAGCCAAATTCCCTCACAAATGCCGAGAGCTAGAGCTCTAAACCCAGCTTCAGCTGAGCTTCTAGAAACAACTGCCTATTTCTTACTTCTCCATGTTACTAGATTACCCCAAACATAAGAACAGTAACCTGAAGTACTCCTTCTGTCTGTTATATCTCCTGCCCAGTCTGCATCAGTGTACACTCTGATTTCCTTATTTTCACTCTTCCTGAAAAGCACACCTTTTCCTGGAGTCATCTTGAGATATCTCAGGATCCTTGTAACTGCTTCCATGTGTTCCTCTGTTGGATTATTCATGTATTGACTCACTACACTAACAGGAAAACCAATGTCAGGTCTAGTGTGAGATAAATAAATAAGACGTCCAACTAGCCTTTGATATCTCCCCCTGTCCACAGGTGTCTGATCAGTCCCAGAGCCAATTTTCTTGTTTGATTCCATTGGAGTTGAGGCTGGTTTACACCCAAGTATTCCTGTTTCTTTGAGTAAGTCAAGAACATACTTACGTTGAGAAACAAAAATGCCATGTCTTGATCGTGCAATTTCCATGCCAAGAAAATATCTGAGATACCCTAGATCTTTAATCTCAAATTCCTTTGATAAGAAACTTTTCAACATTACTAGTTCCTCCTTGTAATCACCTGTCAATATTATATCATCAACATAAACGATTAGGATAGCTATCCTTTTATCTGAGTCGAGTTTGACAAACAATGTGTGATCTGCCTGACATTGTGTATAGCCATTCTGAATGATTGACTTAGTGAATTTTCCAAACCATGCTCGTGGAGATTGCTTAAGGCCATATAGAGATTTTTTGAGTCTACATACTTTATCGTGGTTGGATGAATTCTCAAAACCAGGTGGGATATCCATATAGACTTCTTCTTCAAGGTCACCATTCAAAAAAGCATTCTTAACATCTAGTTGGTGTAGTGGCCAGTCCTGATTTGCAGCAAGAGAGAGAAGGACACGGATGGTGTTGAGTTTAGCAACGAGTGCAAAAGTCTCTTGATAATCTATCCCATAAGACTGAGTGAAACCCTTGGCAACCAAGCGAGCTTTAAGCCTCTCAATGCTACCATTTGCTTTATGCTTAATAGTGAATACCCACTTGCATCCCACGGGTTTCTTTCCAGTTGGCAATTTTGTGATTTCTCAAGTACCATTCTTCACCAGGGCGTTGACCTCATCTTGTATAGCTTTTTTCCAACTAGGATCAGTTAGTGCCTCTTGACTTGTACGAGGAATCTGTTCACTGTCAAGAGTAGAAACAAATGCCTGATAGGTTGGAGATAAGATTTTGTAGGACACAAAGTTGCCAATAGGATGTTGAGTACAAGCTCGAACACCTTTTCTTAAAGCAATAGGCAGGTCATCATTTATATGAATAACATTATCACGACTAGGATTACTCAAACCTGAATGTATTTTTGGAGGATGTGGATCCAGTTCCGATTCATGGCGGCACTCAAGATGTGTTTGATCTTTTAATTCTTTGTCAGAATATTTCCTTCTTTGGTAGACACGGATTTCTTTAGGTTCTTGTTGTTGAGACTCAATAGTCATGAGTGGATCTTGATTTTCTATGACTTGAGAAGAATTAGATGGACCTTGATTTTCCATGACTGAAGAGGTCGAAGAAGTGTCTTTGACTGGATTGGAAAATTGATCGAGAGGTGGAGTATGAGTATTAGTATGATCGAGAGGTGGAGTATGAGTATGAGTACTTGGAATAATGTCAGTATGGGTACCTGGAATACTCTCCCAAAGATGAGATTCATTTACATTCTCCCCCTGAATCTCATATTTGTAGTAAGCATGTTTTTCAAAAAAGGTTACGTCCATAGAGTTATAAGTTTTTCGAGTTGTAGGAGAATAACACTTATAACCCTTTTGATGGGAGGAATAACCAATAAAGATACATTTGATAGACTTAAGATCCAACTTACTACGATGTTGTGAATAGATATGTACAAAAACAATGCATCCAAAGATTTTAGGGTCAACAAAACTAATGAACCGAGTATGAGGGAATAGTTGCAAAAGAGTTTGACAAGGAGTTTGAAATTTTAGCACCTTGGATGGCATTCGATTGATGAGGTATGCAGCAGTAAGAATGGCATCACCCCAGAAAAATTTGGGAACATGAGTCCCAAACATGAGAGATCGAGCAACTTCAAGGAGATGTCGATTTTTGCGTTCAGCAATTCCATTTTGCTGAGGAGTATCAACACAAGAACTTAAGTGAATGATGCCTTGTTGTATCAGATAAGGACCAAGAATAGAATTAAAGAAATCTTTGGCATTGTCGGTTTTGAGAATTTGAATCTTAGTTTGAAATTGTGTTTGAATCATAGAATGAAAGCGCTGAAATATTTCACCCACTTCTGATTTATTTTTCATGAGAAACACCCAAGTTAATCTCGTGTGATCATCTATAAAAGATACAAACCATCTTTTTCCCGTTATAGTATTGACCCGCGAAGGCCCCCAAACATCACTATGAATTAATGAAAAAGGTTTGGATGGTTTATATGTTGATCTAGAATAACTATTGCGAGTGTGTTTTGCAAACTGACAAATTTCACAGCAAAAGGAGTTTGGATTTTTATTAATAAATAAAGAGGGAAACATTTTTGACAAATACAAAAAATTTGGATGACCAAGACGATAGTGCCATAGCATAATATCACTATCTTTATTAGAACAAGAAATGGATTGGTTATTCAAAGAAAGCAAACTAAATTTTTGGGCTGTGCGAGTAGATTGAGTTTCATTCCTTAGAACATACAGACCAGAACACATCTCAGCACTGCCAATCCTCTTCCCCGAATCCAAGTCCTGAAACACACAAAGATTTGAGAAAAATTTAGTCACACAATGGTGGTCACGAGTAAAGTTACTAATAGAAAGTAAATTACAATCCAATTTTGGTACATAGAGTACAGATGTGAGGGTTAGGTCTTTATTTATGATGACTGAACCCACACCCTCAACTTTAGAGAGTGTTCCATCAGCAATTTTGACAGTTTGATTTCCTGTACTCATGTGAAACTCAGAAAAATTGGATGCATCTCCTGTCATGTGATCTGACGCCCCAGAATTAAGAATCCAAGGTTTAGTAGTTCTTTTATTGACAAAATAAGCTACTGATTTATTACATCGTTCTGCCAACATTCCAGTACCATGAGAGGCAGTCAACGATGTGGAGGACTGATTTAGAAGCTGCTGAAGGGCCTCAGATTTCCAAGTTTTGAAGGCAGGATCATCTTGTTTTGGAGCAGAGATTTCACCTGTGAGATACTCCTTGCCTTTTCCACCAATATACATCACCACAGATTGGGACCACTGAAGATAATTGTGCCCATTGAATTTGTGACTGGTAACTAGGGAGATAGCTTCATTGCCGTGAGAGGAAGTTGGAGTAGAGAGGGGCTGATCTAGTGAGGAGGTCTTGGAGGTTACCTCTGAGATGGAGCTGTCTTTTTCAGCAGCCATGGCAGTCAGGAAAGAAGAACAGAAACACACGGAGAAGAGGAAAGGAAAAAAAAAAAAATATTGGAGAGCTAGGCGGAGAAAAAATTGGAGAGCTCTGATACCATGTGATTATTTGAATATTTTTCTGTGTATTATTATCTCAAAGAGAGGGAATATATATACAACCTAGGATCTGACCTAATAAATACAAATAACTAATTCTAGAAAGTACAACTGTAAAATCCCCTAATTTTAGAAAGAATAAATATACAAAATATTTGGTATTAATACCAAATTGATCCCTATTTACAGCTGTGGTCAACTAACTAATTACTGAAATAAATCCACAATTATTTTAATTCCATTCTTGATTCTTATCTTTCCAAGCATGGTATCATTCCCATAAGGTCTTGTGTTGATACTCCTCAACAAAATGGCATCACTGAGCGAAAAGATAGACATTTACTTGAGGTAGCCCGTGCCATTATGTTCTCTAATCAAGTGCCTAAACATTTATGGGGGAAGCCATACTCATATCTACGTATCTCATCAATAGGATGCCTAGTCGAATCCAAAAATTCCAAACACCTCGTCATGTTCTCATAAAAGCCTATCCACTTATGTGCTCCTTTTCCCTCGGCTTGCCACTAAAGGTTTTTGGTTCTTCCTTTGTTCACATCCTCCAACAACACCGCACCAAACTTGATCCCAAGTCTCTCAAATGCATCTTCCTTGGTTTCTCCTCTAAGAAAAATGGATACAAGTGTTACTCTCTAATCACTAGGAAAGTATACAACACCATGGATGTTACTTTTTTTGAGAACCAATCCTACTTTCCCAAATCTGAAATTTAGGTTGAGAACTCGAGGGAATATCAGATTTGGGATCTTCTCTGAGACACTCAAGCCATTTTTCCTTCAACTGCTCCACCTTCAGCCACTCACTCAACCAACTCCTCTTGAGGAATCAAACTATGCCACTAAAACTACTCATGCCAATGAAAAAACCCCAATTATCCCTACTCCAACTTAACTTGACACTAATAATCATAAACTTCGTGTCTACACCAGAAGGAGAAGACCAACCGAGCATGTAAAGGGCACTATGCTGCCCTGTGACTGTCAAGAATTGGAAGCAAATCCTCATCCTTATCTCATGATTCTCTTGTGCCATTAGTTGATGATTCTAATCAACCAATTTCTCTTAGAAAAGGTGTCCAAAGGTGCACTAAGCATCCTATTGAAAGATATGTAGCTTATGGGAAGTTGCTATTATCTTACAGGGCTTATGTGTCCAATATTAATAGTGTGCAGGATCCTAACTCTAACTCTATCCAAGAGGCTCTAAAGGTTCTAACATGGAAACAAGTGGTTAAGGAAGAAATTCGGGCTCTAAAAAGTGATGACACATGGACCCTTACAACATCACCTCATGAAAAAAATCCTGAAGGCTGCAAGAGGATATTTACGGTCAAATACAAAGTAGATGGTAGTGTCGAAAGATTCAAAGCCAGACTTGTAGCAAAGAATTTCACATAGTCATATGGGATAGACTATCAAGAAACTTTTGCACTCCTTGCCAAACTCAATATTGTTTGAGTTCTTCTCTTTCTTGCAGTGAGTCAAGATTGGCCTCTACACAAATTTGATGTTAAAAATGCATTCTTGAATTGGAACCTCGAAGAAGAAGTCTTTACCTCCGGACTTGGAAAATAGTTCAAACAACAAGTTGGTTTGTAAGTTGAAAAAAATCCTTATATGGCTTGAAATGATCCTCCTCGTGCTTGGTTTGACAGGTTTGCCAAAACTGTGATTACACATGGATACCATTAGTGTTAAGCTGATACACTATTAAATCCAATTTTAGAGGCAACTACAATGAGACTATATCATTTTGGTAGGTGATGATTCAGAGGAAATTATCAAACTCCGTGAGTTTGAAATCAAGGATCTCGGACTCTCAGATACTTTCTGGGAATGAAGGTGGCTTAGTATTAAGGATTGAATTGTCATATCCAAAAAAAAAATATATCTTTGACTTGTTAAGCGAGAATGTTTTTCTTGGTGTAAGCCTGCTGACACACCCATGGATCCCAACAAAAAGCTAAACAAAAATGAAGAAAGTATCCTAGTTGACAAGGGAAAATATCAGACTTGTGGGCAAACTAATCTACCTGTCACACCCAAGACTTGATATTGCCTACTTAGTCAATGTAGTGAGCCAACATATGAATAATCCGAGTGAGGATTATTCGGAAGTAGTGAACAGAATTTAAAGATATTTGAAGATGACTTTTGGACATGGTTTGCTCTTCAAAAAGATCTAAGAACTGAGGTTGAGATATACACAGATGCTAGCTGGGTAGGAGAGTTGACTGAGAGGAGGTCAACCGCTGGTTATTATTATTCATACGTCTGGGGAAATCTCGTCCTTGGAGAAGCAAACAACAAGCTATTGTCTGTTGGAGTAGTGCAGAATCAAAATAACATGCTCTTGCACTAGGAATATGTGAAGGAATGTGGCCTTGAGGAAAAGGACACAATCAAGATGTTTAGTGACAAATAGGCAACTATTAGCATAACTAAAAATCTTGTCCCTCATGACAGAACAAAACACATCGACATTGATTGACACTTTATCCAAGAGAAGGTCAACAATGGAATAGTGCAACTAAACTATGTTCCAATAAGACTTCAGATAGCCGACATTCTCACCAAAGCTCTACCAAGGGTCAGCTTCAATGAATTGATTTCCAAGCTTGATTTGTATAATATATACAACCCAGCTTGAGGGGAAGTGTAGAAAGTTATGAAGTTATTTATTGTCTTTAATTAGAATAGATTTCAGTTTTCTTTATTATTGTCCTTCTGTTCTTCTATACTTAATGGAATTCCTAGGGATTCTATATTTTCCTCTTCTGTGGTCTAGTATGCCAGCCACCTGCTGTGTATATATATTAGGTTGTAAATCTTTTTCTCAAGAAAATAAGAAAATTCAGTACTGTTCTCTTCATTTCTTCAGATTGTTTGTTGCCTTTTGTTTTTCTGCTAGGTTTGAGGATTGTACAGGGAAATTAAAATTAACTTTTCTATATAATTCAAGGCATTTGTTATCAACTAGTGCGGGGATCAAATGATCAGTCTTCTGAGCTGATGGAGTTGCATGGCCCACAAAGGAAATGACGACTTATCACAAAAGAATCATGAATTGGGATAAAATTGTTGGACATTTCAAATAAAATAATCTTGTCACTGCTTTAATCACTTCGCATTCTAGATAACTTTTAAAGCAACAGAGACAAGTAGTGGGAAATCGACAGATATGTTGATAACATAAAAGTTCTTATCGATCACCTTTTTTTTTTTATCATTTAGTCTAACAGTCCTACATTCTAAGTAAAACATGTTTTGTCTAACAATCTTCCAATCTAAGCTAAGGAAGACATGTTTGTATTGCCTTTTTCTATTTTATTGTCTGTCTTCAGGGGTATTGTTTGTTTGGCATTATTAATTCAGGGATATGATTATTTTGCTATAATCATCTACTAAACCATGCAATTTATTTTACAGCTTGCAGCAAAGTTTCGTAATGCAGGACAAACATGTGTATGTGCCAACAGGATACTTGTCCAAGAAGGTATCGATTGTTATGGCCTTATTTGTAGCTGCTTGAAACTGTTGCGTTTATTAATTTGTTGAATAAAATATGTTTAGAGATGAAATGTAGTTGTGTGCTTGAAGTTGGATTTGGGGGCTCTATTTCTGCTTGTCATCTGCTTATGTGCTTGCAAGTATAAATGTGTAAGATCTTAAGTTGTTATATCTTAGTTCTTTAGACGTTATTTTGCTTCATTTTTTGTTTTATAAATTATATGGGAAAGTAATGCAACCTGTTTCTCATTCCCCCTGCTCAACTCCCATGAAAAGTATAAGCATGTGTCATAGTAGCAGGTCTGTTTCAATATAGAGTTTCATTTGTTTTTTGTTTCTGTGTGATTGTGCTGATTTATTGTTATCCTGTGAACTGGAAATTGTGCTGTCAACCTATTTTATTAGTTCTGTTCCTTTGCTCTTTATTCTTATAGAAGTCTTCATTGCTTACATCTAACAGATTAAAAATTGCAAAGTTTATTTGTTATCAAGTCTTTGATTGATGTGTTTGGTTTGATTCATTGTACGATTAATTGGTATATATGTTTTCAAAAGGTAGTCTTTCTGTGCATTGCACTAACTTCACTTTATGTGTAGGTATCTATGAGAAATTTGCAAATGCTTTCTCAGAAGCTGTCCAAAATTTGAAAGTTGGTGATGGTTTTAGTGATGATGTGGTCCAGGTAGGTGATTAATGTATTAAATTTTTTGGCTGTCCAATTGATATCCAGATTGTGTAAATTGTTCATAGGTATCACATTCAATGTTGATCTACACTTAAACTTTTGGATGGGTGATATTGATACTCTAATGTATTAAAGTAAGACAGCTCGGGTTCAAATGCTGGCAACTACAAGTCCTAGACCTTATTATGGTATTTGCTGGTCATATTGATGAGAAAGAAATGGCAGAATTTTTGAAGGTCAAGGAGAAGGATTGTGACATTTTTTGGGATAGTATTAAACACTAGGTTGCACTTTGGATCTTTAATACCAAAGAGTTTAAAGACTTGACAATTTATTTTTAAAAAGACATCTTGTCCTTTTATTTTTCCTTTTCATCAGTAATGCTTATTTCTTTTTAAGAAAAAAAAGTGTCTCAATGATGTGGCGATGATGCTATCTCAATGATTAAAATTGTGTTAGGGATTTTGATAGGATGAACCTGCAATTCAAGTGACAAATAACCCAGAAACAGAATAGAAAATGCAATAACAGAGTGGAAAAAATGGATGAGCCTTGATTGTATTGATAGCTAGGAAATTCGAGAGCCTAGTTCTCTCCCAAACAGGTTACAATTTTCTACTTACTTCCTACCTCTCCCCATCCCTGCTGGATTAGAATATACCCCTAACAGTTTCTTACTGTGCACCCTCTCCTAGACAGTCCTTTCTCTTATAACTAACTGTCTAAAGTCTCATTCCCCTACATCAGCAACACGTGTACCCTTTATACCCTTCCTACTGTAGACATAAGTCAATGGAGGCCTAACAATACCGTCCCCTCGAAGTTGCACCTTGTCCTCAAGGTGAAAATCTGGAAACTGCTCCTGTATGACGCCAAAATCTTCCCACGTAGCTTCGAATTCTGGCAGATTTTTCCACTTGATCAACGCTTGTGGGGCTGTCTTGTACGTTCCTGGCCGTATCTCCAACACCTCTTCGGGTTCTAACATCCATTCCATATCAGCTTTCAAACCTGGGGGAAGTGGGGTGGCTGTTTGAGTTGGTCCCAACGCTGCTCGCAGTAATGATACATGAAAAACAGGATGTATCGCTGCTTCAGGAGGCAGTTTCAGCTTATAAGCTGCCTGGCCGATTTTCTCCAGCACCTGAAATGGCCCAAAAAATCTGGGAGCCAGCTTCTCATTCATTCTTTTGGCTACTGTTCGCTGACGGTATGGCCGCATCTTCACATATACAAAGTCCCCCACGCTGAACTGAACATCCCTTCGCTTCTTATCGGCTTGAAATTTCATTTTCTGCTGAGCCCGCTGCAAGTTCTCCTTTAACAACACCAGAATATCATCCCGCTCTTTCAGATTCTGCTCCACTGCGGAAACGGGCGTGCGGTACTGCTCAAGTGGAATGATTGGAGGAGGATCACGGTGGTAAACAGCTTTGAATGGTGTCATACCGATCGAGATATGAAAGGTGGTGTTATACCAATATTCCGCCCAAGGAATCCATTTAGACCACTTGCTGGGTTTGGAACTCACAAAGCAGCGAAGATATGTCTCCAAACACCTATTAACGACCTCCGTTTGGCCGTCCGATTGTGGGTGATAGGCTGTGCTGCGATTCAATGAAGTCCCTTGTAACTTGAAGAGCTCCTTCCAAAATAGGCTGAGAAAAATCTTGTCCCGATCCGACACAATAGATCTAGGAATACCATGTAATTTAACTATCTCCCTGACAAAAATGGTAGCAACTGTAGCTGCTGTAAATGGATGCCTCAATGGTATAAAATGCCCATACTTACTCAATCTGTCCACTACAACAAAAATGGAGTCAAATCCATTCGAAATGGGTAGTCCCTCAATGAAATCCATTGAGATATCCTCCCAAATCTGGTCTGGAACCGGCAATGGCTGGAGTAAACCTGCTGGAGATTGCACGGTATATTTTTGCTGCTGACAAACACTACATTCTGTTACGAACTTATGAATATCTCTGCGCATTCCTGGCCAGTATAGATGCTCTGCGACTCGCTGAAATGTGCGAAAAATGCCTGAATGACCGCCCAAATTGCTGCTGTGGTACTCTTGTAGAATGATTGGAATGAATGGCGATGTTGCTGGAATTACCAAACGCCCTTTAAACTTGAGACAGCCCTGTGATAAAGTGTACCCGCCCCCATCTTTGCCCTCGTCCAACTCCTTTAATACTTTGGACAGCGTCGGATCCGAAGAAATATGAGCTTGTAAATCTGGAATAGATATAATATTAGGGGCTGAAATGGCCAGCAACACCGGTTCTTCATGCATTCGCGAAAGCGCATCAGCTGCCTTGTTATCACGCCCCGGTCTATATACTATCTCAAAGTCATAACCCAATATTTTCGTCAGCCATTTTTGATGCTCAGTCGCCATGAATCTCTGCTCCAACAGGTATTTCAAACTCCTTTGATCTGTCTTCACAATAAACTTCCTGCCTAGTAAATATGGTCTCCACTTTTGAATGGCTAACACAATAGCCATTAACTCCCGCTCATAGACAGATTTTGTGCGCCCCCTTGCCGAAAGTATTTGGCTGAAAAAAGCTACTGGTCTGTTCTTTTGCATTAAAACAGCCCCCAAACCCGTCCCGGAAGCATCGGCTTCAACTATAAAAGGGGCAGAAAAATCAGGAAGAGCTAATACTGGCACTGTACACATTCTCTCTTTTAGCTGTTCAAACGCTTCTTGAGCCTCTGCATTCCAGCCAAACGCATCCTTTTTGAGCTGATCCGTAAGTGGTCTAGCTATACTTCCATATCCTTGCACGGATTTCCTGTAATATCCTGTTAGGCCAAGAAACCCACGCAAGCTTTTGATGTTCTTAGGGGTCGGCCAGCTGGCCATTGCTTCCAACTTTGCTGGATCTGCTGCCACTCCCTGTTCAGAAATAATGTGCCCCAAATACTCCACTTGTGACTGTCCGAACAAACACTTTTTTGCATTAACATAAAGTTGCTGCCCCTGTAATTTTTGTAAAACCAGCTCCAAATGCTTTACGTGCTCCTCCAAAGACCGGCTGTAAATCAAAATATCGTCAAAAAATACAAGTACAAATTTACGCAAAAATTCTCTAAACACCTCATTCATCAATCCTTGGAAAGTGGCTGGGGCGTTTGTCAGTCCAAATGGCATTACAAGGAATTCGTAGTGGCCCTCGTGAGTGCGGAAAGCTGTTTTTTGTACATCTTGAGCAGCCATACGAATTTGATGGTAACCGGACCTCAAATCCAACTTAGTGAATATTCGGGCTCCATGTAACTCATCCAATAATTCATCTATCACTGGTATTGGAAATTTGTCAGCCACCGTTTCTCTGTTGAGTGCCCTGTAATCGACACAAAACCTCCAACTCCCATCTTTCTTTCGAACTAGTAAAACCGGGCTGGAAAATGGACTTGCACTTGGGCGTATTATTCCAGCATTCAGCATCTCTGTCACGAGCTTTTCAATCTCATCTTTTTGTACCTGTGCGTAGCGGTATGGCCTTACCGAAACTGCCCCTACTCCCTCCTTCAGCGTAATGGTGTGCTCCTTGGGTCGCGATGGTGGCAGGCCTTGTGGCACAGAAAAAACAGGCTGATATTTTTGCAAAATCTGGGCAACTTCAGTCGGGATCTTCGCTGAATTTGTCTCTGACATCGCTGCCAGCGAGTATAAGTGCACCCAAAAACCACCACCCTCCTGTTCGACGGTATGAATCATAGCCTTCAGCGATATTGGTGATTTACAGAGGCTTGGGTCTCCTTGTAGAGTAATCCAAGACCCCGCTACTTCAAACTTCATGACGAGCGTCTTCCAATTAACATGCATATTACCCAAAGTCTCTAACCACTTAATGCCGAGTATTACATCCGCACCGCCCAATTCAAGTGGTAAGAAATCTGTTACTACCCGCAATGGCCCAAGGTCCAACTCAACTTGAGCACAAATGCCCTTTGCCCTTACTTTGCCACCGGTGCCCAGTAATATTCCGTAACATGATGTGGGTGTGATGGGTATCGCTGCTGCCGAAACGATTTCCGTCGAAAGAAAGTTGTGCGTCGCCCCACTATCGATTAATACTGTCACCGTTCGCTGTCCAATACGCCCCGCTAGTTTCATGGTGTGCGCCGATGAGATCCCCACCAACGAATTGAGAGATAGTGTTGCAAGAGTTTCATCCGATCCCCCTGCCTCCTCTGATTCTGGCGAAGATGGTGGTGTTTCCCCCATGACTGTTTCGTCTTCGTCATCAACTGTGAGCAAAATCTGGAGTGATTTTTGGTCACACTCATGGCCCCTGTGGAATTTCTTGTCACATTTGAAACATACCCCTCGGGCCTTCTTCTCCTGGTATTCTGCTTCAGATAGGCGGCAGCTTCCCCGACTTAGCCACGCTGGGTACGGTGGTCGGCGACAGGGGCGGTTGGAAGGGTGTCGATGGGGGGTGGAAACTCGATCCCGAACGACTCACATGGGACATCGGCATGGGTCGGCCAGAACTGATTGGGCCCCAACTGGAAGTGGGCCTAGAAGGGTGCGATCTAGGGCTCGGACCCGAAGCCCAGAACTGGTGGCCTTCTTCCACCCTTTGTGCAGTCTCCATGATGTTAGCCAATCCTAAAGGCTGTAGAATATGCAGAGCACCTCTAATGTCATCTCTCAACCCTTTCACAAAGCTTCCTTCCAAAATATGTTCAGGTACGTCTGGAACTCTGGATGCTAATGCTTCCCACTTCAGCCTATATTCTCTGACAGTAGAAGTTTGAACCAGTGACATAAATTCTTCGGAAACGGAACCGATAGGGGCGGAGCGAAATCGCATTAACAGTCTTTCCTTAAGGGTCGCCCATGACGTAATCGGCCGCCTTTGGTGTTCCCATTGAAACCACGTCAACGCATCACCTTCCAAACCCACTATGGCCGCCTCAAGCATAACCGGTTCCGACATACGACTTAGCAGAAAATAGCGTTCCACTTTATAAATCCACCCTTCCGGATTCTCTCCAGCAAAAAGTGGTAACTCCATTCGGGGAGGCCTATAGTCTTGACTGTGTTTCAGACCTGTATATGCAGAATCGGCCTGGCCGACTGCTTGTGGTGGCTGTTCAGATTGCCTCGAGTGCGATGGACTTGGATGAGGCATCGGAGAATGAGTAGTCGGTAGCTGGTGTGATTCGCCCTCAACTGCGCGCCTTTGACGATCAATGGTGGTCGCTGTCCCCTCCACTGTCGCCTTCCCTGCTACTTGCATCAGCTGAGCTAAGTGAGTAACTAGATAGTCCATCTTCTTCTCAATCGCAGGTAGCCTTTGAATTTCTGTTTTCAGCAAGTCGATTTCCCTGGGTAATTGCTGAAAATCAGATCTAACCTCTGTGAGCCCTTTCTGAAATTCTGATTGCACTGCTTCCAGCTTGTCCTCCCACATCTCATTCGGATTGTCAGCCTTCTTAGGTCCCATCTGGATCTAATCTCTGATACCAATTTGATAGGATGAACCTGCAATTCAAGTGACAAATAACCCAGAAACAGAATAGAAAATGCAATAACAGAGTGGAAAAAATGGATGAGCCTTGATTGTATTGATAGCTAGGAAATTCGAGAGCCTAGTTCTCTCCCAAACAGGTTACAATTTTCTACTTACTTCCTACCTCTCCCCATCCCTGCTGGATTAGAATATACCCCTAACAGTTTCTTACTGTGCACCCTCTCCTAGACAGTCCTTTCTCTTATAACTAACTGTCTAAAGTCTCATTCCCCTACATCAGCAACACGTGTACCCTTTATACCCTTCCTACTGTAGACATAAGTCAATGGAGGCCTAACAGATTTCTATCTCAAAAAGTATTGTTGAAAGGGGTAATCCAACCTTATTGATTTCATTTTTATTCAGAAGTTGAGCGAAGCACCATGGTCCACTTCAAATTTAGATATTATATATCTAGTAGATTTTTTAGTCTTTGAGGGATTCAATGCTTATTGTTTTTCTTCTTTCTTTCCGGCATGACTATAGACTATAGAGACAAGGCTCACTTTATTTGCTGCACTAGGGAGTCATCTTATGCATTCACATTGTGAAGAAATGGTAGAATTTTTAAAGAGTAGCCCAAGTCAGATAACACTTTTAAGCCATGGGTTTTTCTCAATAGCTTAACCAACTGAGAGGATGTTATAACCACTTAGGTAGAATTCACTCCCAAAAGACTAGCCTATGAGAGGAGTTACAAACCACCAACAGATTCCATACTTGGTCGATGTGGATCCTAACAATACACCAACCAATCCCATACTTAGTTGATGTGGAATCCTAAAAGAGGAGAAGCCCAAATCATATTAAACCAGTTTTCTTTCTGGTCTAACTCATCTTTACTAGGCTCTGTATGCATATCAATTGTTTAACACCATTTTTATCTCGTATGCTGAAAGAGTTTTGTACACATATCGTACCGACTTTGTAGTTTGGTTAGAGTCCTTGATGCTTTTCAATCCCATGATAGAAAGCTACATAACATTAACGGCGTCACTTCTAACTTAATTCTTGTTGTCCTTTCAGGGTCCTCTCATAAATGAAGCTGCAGTAACAAAGGTTTCTTTTACTTTCCAGTTTCTGTTATTTTTTTGATCCAAGTATAGCAGTTCTTTTTTTATTATATTTTTTATGTATATATTGATGGCTATGGGATTTTGTGTTGTAGGTAGAGTCTCTTGTACAAGATGCCATATCGAAGGTTAGCCTTTTGGGATCTCTTTGATTTACTATTTATGCAAACTTTTGCTTTGCTTTATTGTGTCTAATTGTGTCCAACTTGGTGAATTACCACTATTTTGTTCCTTAATAAACTTGTCAAACCCATCGAACTACTTCGTTCTATATTCCTCTGTAATCTGAAATCTCAATTTAGTAAATAGATGTTATTATTTAACAAGTACTTTGACTTGCTTCTCATTATTATTCTTGTTATTTGAAGGGGGCAAAAGTATTACTTGGAGGGAAAAGGCATGATCTAGGAATGTCCTTTTATGAGCCAACTATTATTGGTGACACCAATAATGAGATGCGTATATCAAGGTAATCAATAAATGCCAGTTTTTTTATATTAATATTAATAATAATAATACTAAATGCCAGTTTTTAATTGGTGACTTTTACATCAACGTATCTTATTAGAAATCTTGTCTCCAAATTACTAGCCTCTTCTCTCTCCCACCACGTAAAGTTTGACAAATCATCATTTATATATGGAAACGGGTATTTAAATAAATACATGTGTATGAATTTGAGTAAGTAGGTGATTTGTCAAATTATGAGTGGTGGGACAGAGAAGAGACGTGTAATATGGAGACAAGATTTTTACAGCGAATGATTGAACTTAATGATAAGTGTCTAGAATACCAAATTTAGGCTCTCTCAAAAAAAAAAAAAAAAGAATACCAAATTTAGGAACTTTAGAGTATTAAGTAATTCCTGCAATGCTTGGTTATGTATTAAATTGCATATATTCTTTAGATACATTTACCTTTTTCTTTCTTTTCATTGTTTCAAAATGTTTATTCTATTATGTGCTTGCTTGTATAGTTTTATGAGATACAATTAAAATCCAAATTTTATCTGCTGATTCTTCATTTCCTTTTCTAATTGTTTATCGAGTTCTATTATTTATGTTATAAGCATTTTCCCACTTGACGTTTTCCCTTGGTTCAGAGAGGAAATATTTGGACCTGTGGCATCCCTGTTGCGGTTCAAAACTGAGGAGGAGGCTATCCGTGTTGCTAATGACACCAACTCAGGTTTATTTCATTTATTTCTTAGCAGTCACTCGAAAATTTGTCTCAACAGAAACCATACAGAAAAATTGTGCTTCTTGCATTTGGAAAACCAGTTTCATTCTACAGTAGCCTTGAACATCTAATCTGCAAATGCAGGGTTAGCCGCTTACATGTTTACAAGCAGCATTCCACGTTCATGGCGTGTTGCTGAGGCCCTGGAATACGGACTTGTTGGTGTCAATGAGGGTATCATTTCAACAGAGGTAGGTCACTGACAAAATTAATTATTCTTTTTCATTTATATTGTCTTATCAAATTGCTGTGCAGGTGGCTCCATTTGGAGGTGTCAAGCAATCAGGTCTTGGACGAGAAGGTTCTAAATATGGATTAGACGAATATTTGGAGGCAAGTATAAATTGCCTTAGATGTTATGTTTTTTTTTTTTAATTATCATCTCTTTTAAACATTAGTGATATAATATAGTTTCAAAAAGTTATAATATGAATTTCTCATTACCCATTCGATTTGGAATGTTTAAATTCTTTTCTTGGACAAGTTGAGTTATTCTGAATTTATATCACTCACATCACGACATCATCATGCAAATGTGAAAACAATCCTACCATATTTATCTTTACGGTGAATGATTTATGAATTGGTTCAACAAAAGATTTGATCAAGCCTCTTTATCTTGTCTGAAAATTGGTTTTGTTTCCTTGCACAGATGAAATACGTATGCATGGGAAATATCAACTGACATATGCATGGTTTACCATTGGACCATGTCTAAGCTTATCATGCGAGTTGGAGCCTGATGCTTTGACCTGGGAAACTGAGTTTCAATCCGATCCAAGACTAGCATGCTGAGACGGCAATTTCAGGGGTGTGCATCATTCGCGACAACGGTTGTTGCGACATGTTTTTAAATGCGGGACGTGCAAAAATAAGGTCGTACTCTTTGTTTTGTTTTTGGATTGTTTTGAACGACCTTTAATTTTGCTTAATAAAAGCTCTTGTTCGTTTTGATGTGAAATTTGTTGGTATAGATAGACGTGTTGTACTGGTGGAATATAAACAATACTCTCTCTATCACTTGTAAGTGAGATTGTAACTTAAAATATAATATAGATAAATAAAAGGGAAATTTACAATTATAGACCTAGAATAAAGTATTTACAAAAACACATTCAACAAAATTATTTACACAAATATCGGTGCCACATTAATATAGCATAACACACTGGATTTTGAAAAAAATTAGAAAATCCTGATTCCTGATTTTTTTGTTTTTTCTATATTGCAAAAGTTCCCTTTTGGTTGCTTATAATGCTGGTAAGATACTAATTTATCACATTTTTTTTTTATTAAAAGCTTTATTTTTAGATCATATTATTTCGGAACTTTTTGGTTGCTTCTAAAACTTATTTGTAGAGATCTCAATATACCAATTAGTTATTTTTAGGATATATTATGATATTTTATTATTTAAGATACATTTTGGTAACTTTCAAGCTTATTTTAGAAACTAATGAGTTGTCATATAATATAATTAGTTACTATATAATTTATGAATAAAAATTAATTTAGTATACGGTAACTTTTAAATGAAAACTTTTAATAGATTTTTTTAGTCACTTATGTAATTTATGTCTTTTATTTATGTAACGCCTTACGTTTAGGGCACCAGGTAAAGCCTAGTTCGGGCATTTAATTCCTTATATTATGTATTATTTAAGGGGAACATTTTATGTTACAAGAAGTTCATGATGTTTGAATGTTAGCCATATTGTGATAAGTGCAATTTTTATTTAGAAACCAAGACCTTTGGTTGTGGATCGGGTCAAATCCTAATCGGGTAAAAATCTTGGATAAAATATTCTTGAAGGAATAATTATGGAAAAATGAAGTTTGAGCATAAACTTCAAAAAAAAAAAAAACTCTAGGTTATTTTAATAATAAAATATGATAAGTTTGGTGATGTCACATTTTATTTAAATTGATTTTTCTCACTAAGAAAAATTAATCAAAACTATACACTATGTTAAATGCCTTTTTGACCTTATGTTCAAGCTTATTTGATGATTAATAAAATTTAAATTAAGGGCACTTTGAGGCATGTGTGGCTGGTTATGTAGAGTGCTTGAGTGGGAAAAACTTGACGAATAGAATTTCAAGAAAAATAGTCATTATTTTCCCATGTTATCATCTTTTCTTATTGAAAAGAAAACTAAACTAACTCAATACTCAACCTCACCACCCAAAGACCCCGACCGAACTCTCTCTCTCTCTTACTCTATTTGATTTTTTTCCAGCACACACTCATCTCTCTCAAAGCTTTTTTCTCTCTCTAGATTTTAGAGCACCATTGAAGAAGTTCCATTGAAGGTTTTACAAAAAAGCTTGAACCAAAGTTAAGAAAAATGGGTGAGTTTTCTTGTTCTTCTTACCATCTTTATTTTCCTTCTTCTTCTTATGTTGATCGAACCTTTAAGGGTTCTAAAACTCTATGCATGTTGGTTTAACACTCACCACATCCATCATTTCAAACCTAGGTGTGGTTGATGCAAGTGTGAGCACCATCATCTACATGCATGCAAGCTTAGAAGGAAATTTTTGAAAGAGGTAAACCCTAGAGCAAACACTTTTTTAAGCATCCCTCTCCTCTTCTTTTTCTAGCTCTATAATATGATTCTTAGTGTTTATGGGAAGGGATTTAAGTGTGAAGTGTTGAGAAGTGGTCCAAAACCCTAAGAGCTCAACCACCCCAAAGGCATGAACATAAAGAGGTAAAAATCTTGATTCTTACCATAACATTTTAATGGCTTTAGCAAATCTGAATTTGATTGTTGTTTTGTGAGTTGAATTAGTTATTTGGGTTGTAATAAAGTTATTTAGTGGGCGGATGATGCATGCATGTGGTTTATGTGGTGTTTGGTAGCTTGGAATCCAAAGTTCCATAAGATTGGTTGATGCATGCTTGCTGCCAAAAATTTTCAGTGGCTTCCAAAGGGCCAAATCATACCTAAACAAGCTAGTTATTCAATGAAATTTTTTGTAATGCATTATTTGGAAAGAGTACATGATTTTAACATCTTGAACCACTGAAAAACGTTTTATATAACTCAAGTTATGAGCTTTTTGGGAATCTAGTGCAAGCTGGATTAGGATTTGGCAGTTCCGACCTTAAACCTTTTAACAGTTAGTTGAGTGGGTAAAAATGATTATTTCTTGATGAAATTTTTACTGACTATTCTGGACATATTGAATATTAAGCCCATGAAATAGTTTTTAAAAATTCAGTATAGTTTTGGAGTTATAAATTTTCCAACTTAGATGTTCAAAACAGATTGCTGCCAAGATGATGTTGTTACAGGGGCTTCCAACGGGCCAAACCCTAGGTTATTGGTCAAATTTTCAAATAAGACTTTCATCATTTCATTATTTAGGAAGGTTACTTGATTTTAGCACTTTGAAACACTAAAAAAACGTTATGTCTAGGTCAAGTTATAAGCTTTTTGTAATTGATGTGCAAGCTGGAGTGAAGAGTGCATGTTTGAGCAACATTTTGACAAGTTTAAAATCAATATTGTTAGATGGTTTTAATTATTTAGACTTTTTATATTAATTAAAAACCCTGCAAGAGTTGACTAAGACATACCCATAGATTGTGAGTTTTGTTTTTTCTAAAAAAGTTGTAAAATCAAATTATGTTTTGGACAGATTTGGTTTTTTTAAACTTTAAGTCATAATTCACTAGTCAAATTATGTTTCTTTTTCTTATAGTAAATATAATATAACTTTCTATGGATTAAGGGTTAAGGTTTAAGTGGCTTAATATATAATGAATTTTTCCATTTTATTGAAAATCCTTAAGATAATACTCTTGTGTGAGATAGGACTAAAATTTATTTATTTGGTCAATTGAGAAAATAAAATCTTTTTGGATAGTAAAATTTATGAGTTTCTTAATTTTCTGAAAATTGACAGTTTTAATCTACAATTTTAATAAAGGGGGAGATAACATTTAACACTTTTATTTTATAAGGAAAAATAAGAAAGCAGTAATGAAAGTTTTGTTTAGGCTTAAGAAAGTGGTCTCTATATGCAATCGGGAATTTATTTCCAAATTCCTGACACCATTATTTGCAGGCATGTTTTTTATTTTATTTTTTATGAATAATGTGATAAGGCTAAAATTCAAGGGTTTAGTCTAAGTTCTAAGATTTAAGAACAAATACTTTTAAAGTATTGGAAATTTGTTAAGTTTATCCCTAATTGCTCAACTTAAAGACATAAACTTAATTAATCAAATGCCATAATTAATCCGAGTCACTGTATGACACTACATTGTTATCTAAGCGGGAAGGCTCGCTTCTGGATAAAAGATTTCTACATGAAAGCGCAAGGAATCCGGGTAAGACAACACATGATATGTTTGTCCACAACACGTTAATGAATAGTTTCGATAACTAAGTTATAAGCTCATAATTCGAACTAGTCTTAGAATGTTTACTCAAGACCGTGGTCCTAGAGGGTTCGTATACTCATGACTAAGGTAAGCAGTCCGGCTAGCTACCGCGACGACTACAAACTTTGGCTAGCTACCAGGAACTAAGTAAGAAACCGGTTCGCCACCGGTGACTATGTAACTAAGGTCGGATGGCCACCGCAATATGTAAGAAGTCTGGTTTAACACCCGTGACATAAGAGTCCGATTAAACTCTGGGACACATAAGTAAGTTGATTCTAATTAGCTACCGTGACAATTGTGAACTCCTGCTAGCCACCGGGGAATTAAGTAAGAAATGAGTTTGCCACCGATGACTATGTAACTAAGGTCGGTTGGCCACCGCAACATGTAAGAAGTTTGGTTTAACACCTATGACATAAGAGTCCGGTTATACCCCGTGACACGTAAGTAAGTTAATTCCTGAATAAAAATTTTCTATGACTAAGAAAGTATGCCGAATTCTTCTAGGAGTCTGGGTAACTGGTGTAACTAGTTTACACCCGTCGACGCTATGGTAATATATGTTAAGATATACAAAGATATGTTAAGCTATGGTAAGATATGTTAAGATATGCTAAGATATGTTAAGTTATGTTGAAGGTCCTCTGGAACCCTAAGTAAGTATGTATGTTAAGATACCGGCTCCCGATGACGTGGCAAGATTTTCTTACACGTGGCTGGCACGTGGCAGTTTCGAGTGAAGAGATCCTGTTCGACCATCGACCAGATAATTATTGATTCGTCAAGTCTCTTGATGAGGTGCGACCAGCCTGGTCGCATACTCTCATTTACTTCCTTTGGGATACGCAATCTTGTAATAATTACATTTATAATGTTTCCTTTTATTACCTTAATATGCTGATATTAATTGTAATTAAGGCCCATCAGCCCATGTAACCCTCTTGAGCCTATAAATAAGAAGAGGAGGGCTCAAGGAAGGGACTTCTGGACTTTTTGAACTTTTAATCTTTGTATTCAAAGAGAAAAGCATAATGTGATTATCCACCGAAATTGTAATTTTCCTAAGGCTTGTGAAACTCAAGAACCCTAGTTCTTTGATCACATTAGTGGGATTCAATATCAATAAGAACACTAAGTGGACGTAGGTCATTACCATCTCATTGGGGCCGAACCACTATAAATCTTTTGTGTTATTTACCTTTCATTTGATTTTCTTCTTGTTTTCATCTCATTTCCTGTCGTTATTTTGACTCTGTGTCGTTGGACAAATCAATGGTCAACATTCTGGTGCTTTCATTGAGAGATTAATCAAGAAATTGAAGAAGATCAAATGACAAAGAAATCCAAGAGAGCTGGACAGACTTTTGGCGCTGCATCCACTCAGCCTCCTCCTCCAAATGTGGCTGAAAATGAGCCACACTTGGATTTTGAGGAGGAAGAAATGGACTCTGAAATGTTGAGGACAACACTAAGTGTGTTGCAAGATGAGTTGGCCAATCTGAGGGCCAATCAAGAGAATGCGGTGGAGACTTTGGCGCAACAACAGAGGGAAATCGAGCGTCAGTGTCAGGAGCTGAATGAGCGGAAAGCGGACCTGGACCGCCGGCAGAGAGATGCCACAGCCGCTTTAGAAGTAGCCATTCAGTTGGCTAGGGGATAGGCTGTGTCGGCTTCTCAACCAGATCAGCCACCAAATGCACCACCGCAACGGGCCCCAAATCCGAGTCCTCCGCTTCAGCTAGCAAGCCCTCAAAGGCCAGAGCAACCGCCTGCTGCTCAACAGGACATCCCAATTCAGGATCCTGAGCAGCAGCCACCTTCTCAAGATGGTCGAGGCAATCCCCAGCGCCAGAGGCAGAATAGGGCCGGGCAGCCTCCCCGAAGCCCTAGACGCCCAGGGGCCAATGAGCCAAATCCACCAAGCAGGGGGCAATGTCCTTTTGCTAACAGAAGGCACGACGAGTCAAGCTCTGCGGTCAGGGGACCCCCACGGTAATGCACGGGGACCACTGACCAACGCAGGCCTCCCCCTAACGCTCGGGAGATGCCAGCTAGAGGAGGAAACAACGTGACCAGTCGATCGCGCTATAGTCGGTTGCAGTTTAGAGATAGCCATGAATATAATGAGGTCGATTCCGGCAGGAGGAATGCTGGTCGAAGGCATGAGGAAAGAGGTGGGGATAGGAACCCCCCACCAAGAGAAAATAGGCCTACGAGCCAAAGAGCTGAGGGGCAGCCCATACATCGTAACGTCTTTGACCAGCTGGGCGCTAGCGAACAGATGCGCAAAGAAGATGACCTGAGGGACGTGCTCAATGATAGGCGCGAGAGGCATGATGAGTACGCTCCTCCGGCACCAGTCGCCCCAGCAATCCCAGACGCTGTACATGCCCAAATTGGTGCACTGAATCAGGCTGTCCAGCAGTTAGTGGGAAGCCGGACATCACACATTGAGTATGATCGGAGAAGAGGCACTCAGTTCATACAAAGGATAGCTGTGGCCGAGACCCCCAGCAAATTCAAAATGCCAGTGTTACCCAACTTCGATGGGTATGGGGACCCAGTATCTCATGTAAACAAGTTTGAGATACAAATGGATATTCAGAAGGTGTCGGACGATGCCCGCTGCAGAATCTTCCCTGCCACCCTATTTGACACCGCGCAGGAGTGGTTCTTTAAATTTCCTCCTGCTAGTATAATATCATGGGAAATGTTCGTGAAGGAATTTTACGGACAATTCTACACTGGTCGCGTACACCCCACTGAGGCCAACCAGCTAGTCGAGATCTGATAGAAGGAGGGAGAGCCCTTGAAGGAATACGTTCAGCGTTTTATACGAGCGACTGTTGGAGCTAAAACAATGGGCGACGAGGGAAAAATGATGGCCCTAACTGCTGGGGTAAGGCGCCATTCTCCCCTCTAGAACAACCTAAGAAAGAATGGGGTAAAGAGTACCCAGGAGTTTCTTGATCGAGCTGATCGATACATCAAGCTCGAGGACGCGATTGCCAACGAGGGGAAATCACCTACGAAGGACAAGGGACCAAAGGAAGATCTCGCCAAAGCTGCCAATGGGTCAGATAAACCAAATGGCAACGACAAAGGCAACGAGAACGGAAATGGTAAAAATGGTGGAAAAAGGGTGAACAATGAGCCATCAACATCCGAAAATAAATGCTCTAAAGGCAATATGTATGGGCTTTGTGTGATTATAATGATAATCATTTGATGATGTTTACATATAATGCTATGTTTTCTTGCTGGGCTTTGGCTCATGGGTGCTATGTGGTGCAGGTAAAGGGAAAGAAAAGCTCACCCAGCCTTGAGTGGAGAGCTTAGGTGGTGATGTGTACATATGCGGCCGCTTGACCACCATGGCCAAAGAGTTCTCAGAGGAACTAGGGGGTTTACCCTATTTTTGCCGCTTAGGTCGGCAGGTTTATAATTTTGGAACTGTAATGACCATTTTGAGTTGTAAATAACTTGTAAATGTTCTTGTGGGCCCATGAACATTTTTATGTATCAAATAAAACATATCCTTTCCTTTTTATTGGTTTTCACCTTAGCCTATTAATAACACGTAGAACACGTTTTTAACCAAAGGACTCAGGCAATGAGTCAAATTTCTGGTTCACCGTAACTATTCTGGGGTAACCAGGGCGTTACATTGGGCATGATGTTGGTTCTTACAATAAGGCTCTTATTTTATGTTCAAGTTTTCATCATTAAAAGAGAAATCACTTTCTCCTTTTTAAAAGACTCCACACGCATGCCAAGCTAAGAAGGTTAAACATGTTTTCTTGATTGCTAATGTTTATGGAATGCATGTTGTATGCTATATGCTTCAGGGCATGTACTTGGGAAGGTGAAAGGTGGAAAAAGGTAGCCACAAAGTTTACCATGGAGGTCATAAAGAGGACCACAAGAGCTTCCTCGTAGTTGTCTCTCACATTTACATGTATAGTGCGCACATAGGTTTTATGTAGGATGATTGTGATGATGTTTATGATGCTATGCCTTGTTATGATATGAGATAATTGTTTGGATATATGCAGTTTGATTTATATTGATGTTTGGTTTGATTCCCCTTACTGGGCTTTAGCCCACCCTCTTTTTCCTCTCCACATGCAAGAATTGATTATGTAATAGCATGGTGAGCAAGGATCGTTCCATGAAAGTGTATGTGCTCTATGAGGGGACCACATGCACGACAACGATCCTAAGAACACCATGGTTTATTATTAGTTTTATGAAATACATTTATTTTATGTTGGGACATATTGTATTATTTACATGTTTCGACTTTATCCTTTATGAAACTATGCTCTAGAGCATTTATAAAGACTACTTTCTTTTGCATTTAAAATGTTAATTCAAAGAATATGTCCTAGTTAAATTAGGGTGTCACACTGGGAATTCTCGGTTCAACCTTTTAAGAATACTTAGCATTTCGATAAAGCTTTGAAGTATTTTACCTAAGATAAAGTTCAAACAAAAATGCACTTTATTTTATGCACTAATATCCTTTGGGTTAGAAATGGAGGATGTATTTAACCAAGTGGGGCATTTTTATGATTGGTTAAATACATAGTGAAATTAGTTATGCACAAAGAGCTACAAAATCATAACTGTAACGTCCTACGTTTTTGGGTACCTTTAAACGACTCGGGTCGGGATTTTTCCCCTGGGTTAAGAATATTATTTTAAATAATATTATATTTTGTTTGTAAGTATTCCATGAGTTATTGCTAGCCAAAATATGAATTTTGTGATTTTAAAAGTCAAGATAAGACTTTCGGTCCTGGACCGACACAAAAACCCTGATCGGGTAAAAATCTCGGAAAATAAAATGAAAAATCATGGCAATTATATTTTGGGCATAAAATACATTCATAAAAGTTAAAGTTTGGTCAAAAATAATAAACCTAAAAGAAAATGGAAATTTTAAGGCATTTTGTGGTAAATGCCTAATTTTGCCGAAATGGGGAATTTTATTCCATGAATGGACCTTAGGTTAAATTTTATTTTGTGGTTAATTAAATTAAATATGAGAGACATTTAATTTAATTAATTAATAGTAAGTTTGGTGATTAAAACTTAATGAGAGTGAAAAAGGTGTAAGAAGTCAAGTGGGCAAGTGGGTAGAAAATCACTCAAGTGTTTTGTGATATTTTGAAGAGTTGTGTGAGCCATTCTAACCCCCAAATCCGACCACTCTCCCTCCCTCATTCACTCTCATCTGATTTTTGAAGACTCTCTCAAGTGTTCTCTCCATTTGCAACCCCAAGAACACCAAAGAAACTTGGAAGCTAAGTCTTGGTCTAGGAAGGGTTTTCCCTAAGGTAAAGTTTCATTAATCTAGACTTTTGTAAAGTTTTAAGCATAGAGTTTCAAATAGCTAATTGACTATGTTGTTGGGGGAAGTTTGTTAGGGTTTTTGAAAGGTTTTGAAGGAGTCAAAGCTTATAGGAAGGTCCAAACCTTAAGCAAGAACACCAAAGAGGTAAAAAGTTTACTTTTGATGATTTTGTTGTAGGGTTTTTAGTTTTAAGCATTATTTTGTATATCTAATGCTTAGAGTTTCTTGTTGATGATGTAATAAGGTTATGGTAGTTGTTTAATAATTTTTATGATGCATGAGTATTGATTTTTGAAAATGGGAACCAAAACCCCCAAGGGTTTTGTAGGATACCCTAAAACAAAACATGTTTTGAGCTGTGACTTCCAAGGGGTCAAGAAGCCACTGTATATTGTTTTTGTTAAATTAAATTGTACTGTGATGTTTTTGAGATTGAGTACATAAAATTGAGCTTTTGAAACACAAAAAAATGTTTAGAAATGAGTAAGTTATGCTATTTCAAAGATTAGGTAAAAAACTGTTTTTTCGTATTCTTATTTTTGGAACCAAGTTTGGACAGCCACTGTATAGGTCAAATGAACCCAGTTTTTTCTAAAATTTTGTGGACATATTTCTGGCATAACCTATTAGTCCACTGTAAAATTTGGTAAGAAAATATTAAACGGTTTGAAAGTTATTAACTGTCAAAGTTTGGAAAAAAATAAGGACTTGAAAATAAGGTCATTTTTACCTCATTGTTGGAAAATGATTTCACCAATAAAAAATGCTCATTTTGACCTAAGATTTTACAAAGACCTAAATGGCATAACAAAAATGGAATTGGGAAATTTTGGTAACAATTGGGTAAGTACATTTCAAGTTATGAACTAACGAAATATGTAGTTAAAAATGTGAAAATTAGGTTTTTCACACTTAGTGTAAAAATGAGATTTTGGAACATAAGGTAAAAAGTAAAATTTTGTTTATTTCAAGATATAAAATGGTAAGTCTTGAAATCATATTTTCACTAAAATTTACCCTTTGAGTTTAAATGAAATATTTTTATTAAAGAGTTTTTATTCTTTCTAAAAATAAGAGATTTAATTTATTAATAGTTAATAAATTAAAAGAGGGATTAAAACCCTATATTTTGAGAAAAATAATTAAATAAATTATTTTCCTAGTAAGTAAAATTGATTAATTGCTTTTGGAAAATTAATTAGTCAAGATGAGAAATTTATAACGGTTTTCCTAATTAAGACAAATTAGGCAATTTTCTTAAAACGGTTTTTAGATATTAAAACCTTAAGAAAAATAAAAGGAAAATTTAAAGAGTTTATTTTCTTTAAAAATAATTAAGGAATTTATTTGTATTTTCTGGATATAATACCGGCTAAAATCTTACATATTTTAACCGACTAGTCGAAAGTGCGGGTTAATAGCGATACCTGGAAAGAATAAGATTTTTAGCGGATTGTGGGAAATACCATTGTGATACCCGAGCCTAGGTATCGAGACCTTAGGATAGGTCTCCCCGAGACTTAAGGTTTAGTCTCGAATATTTTGTATAACTTTCCTTAATAAGTTTAAAACCAAATAAGGATTGTAAATCCTTACAAATGACTTTTATTAAAATGACTAAACTGCCCAAAATAATAATAATGAATTATGAGTGCCATAATTAATCCGAGTATACTGTATGGATAACTACAGTATTGGCTAAGCGTAACTGGACTGAACGTTGGAGGGTGAAAACTTGCTGAGCGCTAAGGACTCCAAGTAAGTCAACTTATATTGTATGGCTGCAACATGAAATGATTATTGTCTTGTATGTTAGTATAGGGATACATGCATATACATAGGCTGTCATAGAAAGTTGCTTAGAGACGTTAGTCTAGTGAGTGCTGATTTAGAAAATATGAACGGTAGAAGTCCGTCATATCCTAGACGGTTGATCCCCGTCACACTGCTTGATTTTATTTATGTCCGGTTCATTACCGAGACGAGTGGCCATGAGATGAGGATAAGCTGGTTAAACCTAGGGGCGCCAAGATAAATGGGACCTAGGGGCCCTCATGCTTACTTAATCATTGGACGGTTAGAATCCGAGCAAGTGCTCTGATAAGTTATTCCCGGATAGCAGCCGTGAATATTGGCCATTCCGTGAGAGTGCCTAGAGATACTAGGGGTTGCCAAGATAGAGTGAGGTTGAACACCCTAGGGGCAGCTGCTCACCAGCACCACTGATTAACATAGAAGTCTCCATAAAACCGTGTAAATTGGATTACACTCTTGAATATGTAGCGATGCCCTAAGTAACACGATAGTTACCCTTGATGAGAATATTTATTGGCTAGATCTTAGTGTGGGGACTCAGTTCTCTTTTACAGATTAGCAATTATGTTGGAGGGCGCGTTACGCATGAATTGTTGGAAATTGTCGAGTGTTGGTCTCGAATTATTTGGTGATATAATATATCTGCTTGCTCTGGGATTTTCTGAGTGCAGGGATATAATTGTTGATAAGATATAGTTGTGATATAATATATCTGCTTGTTCTGGGATTTTCTGAGTGCAGGGATATAATTGTTGATAAGATATAGTTGTGATATAATATATCTGCTTGTTCTGGGATTTTTCTAAGTGCAGGATTTTTATCTAGTTACGAATTAATTTATCATTGGTTATCAGGCATGACCATAAGTTTGCTAGGACGCTTTAGCGTTCTTGAAATTGATTGTTTAAGGTCCGGATGGGTCCGGAACCCTAATTCTCTACATGCTTTGTTTGAAAGTTGATCTTACTAAGCGTTTTCGCTTACCTAGTTGTTTCATGTTGTAGGTAAGAGCAAGGGCAAGGCAGAGCAGTGAGCGCTGGAGTCTTCCTTGCAAATGTACATGTGGACCGACCTTTTGGGAAGCCGTTTTATTTTTGGAAATGTTGTGTAATTTTCCTAAACTAGGCTCACTCTACTCTTTATAAAATATGTTGAAACTAAGTGTTAAGTATGGCCATACGACTTTTTAAAAAGTTTTTTTTTTTATACGGGTTTTTGAGACATTTTGTTAAATGAAAACATTTATATTTCCGCATTATCGAGTCTTGAAAATCCGGGTCGTTACAATAACGATTTCACTAAAGTCAACATGAGCGGGTTGAATTTTATTGTAGGCATTTTAAAATTCTCTTGTTGGGTCCAAAGTGTTACTTTATAGTATATAAGAGTGCCCAAAAAATTTGGTGGTATTTGGAGGTGTTTTGGGGAGATGTAACAGGTCAAAACTCAGTGCAATAGGCATTGCATCGCATGTTGAGAGGCAATGCATAACCTGGCTTAAGACAACCCAAATAGGCAATGCATCGCGCGGGCTGTCCGTATAGTTACGTGTTTTGGTTCCAAAACATAGTTTAAAATAGTCTAATCTCATTGGTTAACACGAATGAGGGATCCTACTATATATAAGGAGTTAATTTTAGACTTTGGTCAATTCACCACTCTCTACTCTCTCCCCAAAACGTTGTCTCCTAACTCACAAAGGTTACTAGTTTTCTCCAAGATCTTCATCAATAAAGCTTGACTTGTTTGAAGACCAAGGTTGGTAAAATTGATGTAGGTTCTCCATGTCTCGTTAGGTTTGGGGACCAGCACCGATTTTTCCAACCACTTGGGATATTAAGCCTCCCTTATAAACTGATTCCCGAGCAGCTTGTCAACGTCTACTTTAAGTCCTCTGCCTTTTTCGTATCAAGAAGTTGTGTCTTTTGTTGCATTGGGGCAACATTTGGATCCACATTCAGGGCATGGCAGATTATGTTGGGGTCGATTTGTGTCATGTTTGAGTGAGACCATGCAAACACATCTTGCTTCTCACGAAGAAACATGATAATTTCTTCTTAGGTCTCTGCCTTGATATTCCTTCTGACCTTTGTCT